>NC_088409.1:81916851-82009351 GCF_034236695.1 Oncorhynchus nerka | reverse complement strand
TGTGTACTCTCTGTTTAGGGCCAAATAGCATTCTAGTTTGCTCTGTTTTTTTGTTAATTCTTTCCAATGTGTTAAGTAATTATCTTTTTGTTTTTTCTCATGATTTGGTTGGGTCTAATTGTGCTGTTGTCCTGGGGCTCTGTAGGGTGTGTTTGTGTTTGTGAACAGAGCCCCAGGACCAGCTTGCTTAGGGACTCTTCTCCAGGTTCATCTCTCTGTAGGTGATGGCTTTGTTATGGAAGGTTTGTGAATCGCTTCCTTTTAGGTGGTTGTAGAATTTAATGGCTCTTTTCTGGATTTTGATAATTAGTGGGTATCGGCCTAATTCTTCTCTGCATGCATTATTTGGTGTTTTACGTTGTACACGGAGGATATTTTTGCAGAATTCTGCGTGCAGAGTCTCAATTTGGTGTTTGTCCCATTTTGTGAAGTCTTGGTTGGTGAGCGGACCCCAGACCTCACAACCATAAAGGGCAATGGGCTCTATGACTGATTCAAGTATTTTTAGCCAAATCCTAATTGGTATGTTGAAATGTATGTTTCTTTTGATGGCATAGAATGCCCTTCTTGCCTTGTCTCTCAGATCGTTCACAGATCGTTCTCAGATCGTTCTCTCTCTCTCTCTCTCTCACTGTGTCTCTCTCTCTCTCTCTCTCTCTCTCTGTGTCTCTCGCTCTCTGTCTTTCTCTCTCTGTGTCTCTCTCTATCTGTCTCTGTCTTCTCCAAGGAGGCCCCCTCGTCTCACCCACATCCCTTCAACCCCTATCTGTCCTCTTAAAGTTTACTGTCACATCATAACACATGAGCATTATGAGACATAACACCCTTCACATAGTTATACACAGCACAGCAATATCACTGATGAATTGTGATTACACATGAGGTGATGTTGAACATGCATGTCTAAACATGACTAGCAGATAATACTGCACATCTGGTGCTGCTGCCTTTAGGATGTGAACAACTCTAGGTCCTAATAATGTAATATCCATCTAACCTTATCCATATTATGAACATGTTCTGTGTGTGTAGAGACGTGTGTGCAAGCTTGCATGTGTGGGTGTACGTGATAGTGCTGTGTTAGTGTTAAGCGGGGCTCTGTGATACGGCTGTGGGCATGCCCGAGGAAGGGGACAACTGAGTACTCCATTTGACAGATGGCTCAGCTCTCTAGAAGATTGAATCAAATAGTTGCCATAGCTGGGATCGGGACTTTTGACGCCCTCTCCCTCTCCCAGCTGTTGGCTATACGCTGGTCTGTCTCTCTGTGTGTCACAGTACATAAACACATACTAGCTGTATTATCTCTCATCGACAGTTAACGGTGGACCCACTGCAGTGTTACCTGCTACAAGCTCTGCTAATGCGCTGTGATAAAAACCTATTAAACCTCTGTATGACCGGTGGTGTTTAAACAAACACACCCAGACTAGAGCTGCAACCAAAGCTCTGCAAGGACGCACATAGACACACTTACATAGGCCTGAACGTTCTCCACAGTTATGAGGCAGTATCTGAGAGGGTGTGGAGATAGATGAGCCAGCAGCCTAGTTAGATGGAGTAGAGCATCAACTGCTGAGACTGAGGGAGGATCAGCTGCAGCAGTATGTGTTATATATTTAACAATGCAGCTGATGAGACTGAGGGAGGATCAGCTGCAGCAGTAGGTCTTATATATTTAACAATGCAGCTGATGAGACTGAGGGAGGATCAGCTGCAGCAGTAGGTCTTATATATTTAACAATGCAGCTGATGAGACTGAGGGAGGATCAGCTGCAGCAGTAGGTCTTATATATTTAACAATGCAGCTGATGAGACTGAGGGAGGATCAGCTGCAGCAGTAGGTATTATTTATTTAACAATGCAGCTGATGAGAAGTCAGGAACCAGAGGTTATTTACCAAATGTACAGATAATGAAAAATGAAGACAAAAAATACTTCACTTGAACAAATGATAACTTACCTTACAACAGCACTTCCTGAATGAGGAGAAGGGGCATCCTAAAAGGACTTGAACACGTGTGTGTGTTAAAGTCATGAATTACCAGCGCACACTCCCCCAGGAGCCAGTTCACAGAGACAGGGTGGTGGGTAGACCAGGTTGGCGATACCAGTCAAAAGACATACAAAGGCTGAACATTTCTCAATAGGATGATGATATGATAACCCTACTGGCATCTGCTGATTATATAAACATCCATTCATTACTCAATAGGATGATGATATGATAACCCTACTGGCATCTGCTGATAATATAAACATCCATTCATTACTCAATAGGATGATGATATGATAACCCTACTGGCATCTGCTGATAATATAAACATCCATTCATTACTCAATAGGATGATGATATGATAACCCTACTGGCATCTGCTGATTATATAAACATCCATTCATTACTCAATAGGATGATGATATGATAACCCTACTGGCATCTGCTGATAATATAAACATCCATTCATTACTCAATAGAATGATGATATGATAACCCTACTGGCATCTGCTGATTATATAAACATCCATTCATTACTCAATAGGATGATGATATGATAACCCTACTGGCATCTGCTGATAATATAAACATCCATTCATTACTCAATAGGATGATGATATGATAACCCTACTGGCATCTGCTGATAATATAAACATCCATTCATTACTCAATAGGATGATGATATGATAACCCTACTGGCATCTGCTGATTATATAAACATCCATTCATTACTCAATAGGATGATGATATGATAACCCTACTGGCATCTGCTGATAATATAAACATCCATTCATTACTCAATAGGATGATGATATGATAACCCTACTGGCATCTGCTGATTATATAAACATCCATTCATTACTCAATAGGATGATGATATGATAACCCTACTGGCATCTGCTGATAATATAAACATCCATTCATTACTCAATAGGATGATGATATGATAACCCTACTGGCATCTGCTGATTATATAAACATCCATTCATTACTCAATAGGATGATGATATGATAACCCTACTGGCATCTGCTGATTATATAAACATCCATTCATTACTCAATAGGATGATGATATGATAACCCTACTGGCATCTGCTGATAATATAAACATCCATTCATTACTCAATAGGATGATGATATGATAACCCTACTGGCATCTGCTGATTATATAAACATCCATTCATTACTCAATAGGATGATGATATGATAACCCTACTGGCATCTGCTGATAATATAAACATCCATTCATTACTCAATAGGATGATGATATGATAACCCTACTGGCATCTGCTGATTATATAAACATCCATTCATTACTCAATAGGATGATGATATGATAACCCTACTGGCATCTGCTGATAATATAAACATCCATTCATTACTCAATAGGATGATGATATGATAACCCTACTGGCATCTGCTGATAATATAAACATCCATTCATTTCTCAATAGGATGATGATATGATAACCCTACTGGCATCTGCTGATTATATAAACATCCATTCATTACTCAATAGGATGATGATATATAACCCTACTGGCATCTGCTGATAATATAAACATCCATTCATTTCTCAATAGGATGATGATATGATAACCCTACTGGCATCTGCTGATAATATAAACATCCATTCATTACTCAATAGGATGATGATATGATAACCCTACTGGCATCTGCTGATAATATAAACATCCATTCATTTCTCAATAGGATGATGATATGATAACCCTACTGGCATCTGCTGATTATATAAACATCCATTCATTACTCAATAGGATGATGATATGATAACCCTACTGGCATCTGCTGATAATATAAACATCCATTCATTACTCAATAGGATGATGATATGATAACCCTACTGGCATCTGCTGATAATATAAACATCCATTCATTACTCAATAGGATGATGATATGATAACCCTACTGGCATCTGCTGATAATATAAACATCCATTCATTACTCAATAGGATGATGATATGATAACCCTACTGGCATCTGCTGATTATATAAACATCCATCCATTCATTACTCAATAGGATGATGATATGATAACCCTACTGGCATCTGCTGATTATATAAACATCCATCCATTCATTACTCAATAGGATGATGATATGATAACCCTACTGGCATCTGCTGATTATATAAACATCCATTCATTCATTACAATAGGATGATGATATGATAACCCTACTGGCATCTGCTGATTATATAAACATCCATTCATTACTCAATAGGATGATGATATGATAACCCTACTGGCATCTGCTGATTATATAAACATCCATTCATTACTCAATAGGATGATGATATGATAACCCTACTGGCATCTGCTGATTATATAAACATCCATTCATTTCTCAATAGGATGATGATATGATAACCCTACTGGCATCTGCTGATTATATAAACATCCATTCATTACTCAATAGGATGATGATATGATAACCCTACTGGCATCTGCTGATAATATAAACATCCATTCATTTCTCAATAGGATGATGATATGATAACCCTACTGGCATCTGCTGATAATATAAACATCCATTCATTTCTCAATAGGATGATGATATGATAACCCTACTGGCATCTGCTGATTATATAAACATCCATTCATTTCTCAATAGGATGATGATATGATAACCCTACTGGCATCTGCTGATTATATAAACATCCATTCATTACTCAATAGGATGATGATATGATAACCCTACTGGCATCTGCTGATTATATAAACATCCATTCATTACTCAATAGGATGATGATATGATAACCCTACTGGCATCTGCTGATAATATAAACATCCATTCATTACTCAATAGGATGATGATATGATAACCCTACTGGCATCTGCTGATTATATAAACATCCATTCATTACTCAATAGGATGATGATATGATAACCCTACTGGCATCTGCTGATAATATAAACATCCATTCATTTCTCAATAGGATGATGATATGATAACCCTACTGGCATCTGCTGATTATATAAACATCCATCCATTCATTACTCAATAGGATGATGATATGATAACCCTACTGGCATCTGCTGATAATATAAACATCCATTCATTACTCAATAGGATGATGATATGATAACCCTACTGGCATCTGCTGATAATATAAACATCCATTCATTACTCAATAGGATGATGATATGATAACCCTACTGGCATCTGCTGATAATATAAACATCCATTCATTACTCAATAGGATGATGATATGATAACCCTACTGGCATCTGCTGATTATATAAACATCCATCCATTCATTACTCAATAGGATGATGATATGATAACCCTACTGGCATCTGCTGATTATATAAACATCCATTCATTACTCAATAGGATGATGATATGATAACCCTACTGGCATCTGCTGATTATATAAACATCCATCCATTCATTACTCAATAGGATGATGATATGATAACCCTACTGGCATCTGCTGATTATATAAACATCCATTCATTACTCAATAGGATGATGATATGATAACCCTACTGGCATCTGCTGATAATATAAACATCCATTCATTACTCAATAGGATGATGATATGATAACCCTACTGGCATCTGCTGATAATATAAACATCCATTCATTTCTCAATAGGATGATGATATGATAACCCTACTGGCATCTGCTGATAATATAAACATCCATTCATTTCTCAATAGGATGATGATATGATAACCCTACTGGCATCTGCTGATAATATAAACATCCATTCATTACTCAATAGGATGATGATATGATAACCCTACTGGCATCTGCTGATAATATAAACATCCATTCATTACTCAATAGGATGATGATATGATAACCCTACTGGCATCTGCTGATTATATAAACATCCATTCATTACTCAATAGGATGATGATATGATAACCCTACTGGCATCTGCTGATAATATAAACATCCATTCATTTCTCAATAGGATGATGATATGATAACCCTACTGGCATCTGCTGATTATATAAACATCCATTCATTACTCAATAGGATGATGCTATGATAACCCTACTGGCATCTGCTGATAATATAAACATCCATTCATTACTCAATAGGATGATGATATGATAACCCTACTGGCATCTGCTGATTATATAAACATCCATCCATTCATTACTCAATAGGATGATGATATGATAACCCTACTGGCATCTGCTGATTATATAAACATCCATTCATTACTCAATAGGATGATGATATGATAACCCTACTGGCATCTGCTGATAATATAAACATCCATTCATTTCTCAATAGGATGATGATATGATAACCCTACTGGCATCTGCTGATTATATAAACATCCATTCATTACTCAATAGGATGATGATATGATAACCCTACTGGCATCTGCTGATAATATAAACATCCATTCATTACTCAATAGGATGATGATATGATAACCCTACTGGCATCTGCTGATAATATAAACATCCATTCAGTAAGCATCAAATACCTTTTTCCCAAAGAGACAAACTCAACCTTGACAAGCCGTGATGGAATCTATAATTCATGGAGCTCAATAGCTGCCATTTCAATTTTCTTTTGCAATAAAACCAAAATCTACCTTTTCTCATCTCTCATATACCTAAACTGAAATTGCTGTAATGGATTTTGACATGGTTCACAAGCTTGTCAGCCAATACATTTCACTCTCGCTGTCTATAGTTCTACCTCTCTTTCTATCTGTCTTTGTTTACCTTTCACTGTCTCCCTCCTCCCTGTCTCTCTCCTCTCTGTCTATCTCCTCCATGTCTCCCTCCTCCCTGTCTCCCTCCTCCCTGTCTCTCTCCTCTCTGTTTCTCTCCTCCCTGTCTCTCTCCTCCATGTCTCCCTCCTCCCTGTCTCCCTCCTCCCTGTCTCTCTCCTCCCTGTCTCTCTCCTCCCTGTCTCTCTCCTCCATGTCTCCCTCCTCCCTGTCTCCCTCCTCTCTGTCTCTCTCCTCCCTGTCTCTCTCCTCCATGTCTCCCTCCTCCCTGTCTCCCTCCTCCCTGTCTCTCTCCTCTCTGTCTCTCTCCTCCCTGTCTCTCTCCTCCATGTCTCCCTCCTCCCAGTCTCCCTCCTCTCTGTCTCTCTCCTCCCTGTCTCTCTCCTCCATGTCTCGCTCCTCCCTGTCTCCCTCCTCCCTGTCTCCCTCCTCCCTGTCTCCCTCCTCCCTGTCTCCCTCCTCCCCGTCTCCCTCCTCCCCGTCTCTCTCCTCTCTGTCTCTCTCCTCTCTGTCTCCCTCCTCCATGTCTCCCTTCTCCATGTGTCCCTCCTCCCTGTCTCCCTCCTCTCTGTCTCTCTCCTCTCTGTCTCTCTCCTCTCTGTCTCCGTCCTCCCTGTCTCCGTCCTCCCTGTCTCCCTCCTCCCTCCTCCCTGTCTCCGTCCTCCCTGTCTCGCTCCTCCCTCCTCTCTGTCTCCATCTTCCCTGTCTCCGTCCTCCCTGTCTCCGTCCTCCCTGTCTCTCTCCTCCCTGTGTCCGTCCTCCCTGTCTCCGTCCTCCCTGTCTCCCTCCTCCTCCCTGTCTCTCTCCTCCATCCTCCCTGTCTCCCTCCTCCATGTCTCCCTCCTCCCTGTGTCCGTCCTCCCTGTCTCCTTCCTCCCTGTCTCCGTCCTCCCTGTCTCCCTCCTCCCTGTCTCCCTCCTCCCTGTCTCCGTCCTCCCTGTCTCCGTCCTCCCTGTCTCCCTCCTCCCTGTCTCCGTCCTCCCTGTCTCCGTCCTCCCTGTCTCTCTCCTCCCTCCTCCCTGTTTCTCTCCTCCCTGTCTCCGTCCTCCCTGTCTCCGTCCTCCCTGTCTCCGCCCTCCCTGTCTCCCTCCTCCCTGTCTCCCTCCTCCCTGTCTCCGTCCTCCCTGTCTCCCTCCTCCCTGTCTCCCTCCTCCCTGTCTCCGTCCTCCCTGTCTCCGTCCTCCCTGTCTCCGTCCTCCTCCCTGTCTCTCTCCTCCCTGTCTGCCTCCTCCCTGTCTCCGTCCTCCCTGTCTCCGTCCTCCCTGTCTCCCTCCTCCTCCCTGTCTCTCTCCGTCCTCCTCCCTGTCTCTCTCCTCCCTCCTCCCTGTTTCTCTCCTCCCTGTCTCCGTCCTCCCTGTCTCCGTCCTCCCTGTCTCCCTCCTCCCTGTCTCCGTCCTCCCTGTCTCCATCCTCCCTGTCTCCGTCCTCCCTGTCTCCCTCCTCCCTGTGTCCGTCCTCCCTGTCTCCGTCCTCCCTGTCTCCCTCCTCCTCCCTGTCTCTCTCCTCCCTCCTCCCTGTTTCTCTCCTCCCTGTCTCCGTCCTCCCTGTCTCCGTCCTCCCTGTCCCCCTCCTCCCTCCTCTCTGTCTCTGTCCTCCCTGTCTCCGTCCTCCCTGTCTCCGTCCTCCCTGTCTCCGTCCTCCCTGTCTCCGTCCTCCCTGTCCCCCTCTTCCCTCCTCTCTGTCTCTGTCCTCCCTGTCTCCGTCCTCCCTGTCTCCGTCCTCCCTGTCTCCGTCCTCCCTGTCTCCGTCCTCCCTGTCTCCCTCCTCCCTGTCTCCTTCCTCCCTGTCTCCGTCCTCCCTGTCTCCCTCCTCCCTGTCTCCCTCCTCCCTGTCTCCGTCCTCCCTGTCTCCGTCCTCCCTGTCTCTCTCCTCCCTGTGTCCATCCTCCCTGTCTCCGTCCTCCCTGTCTCCCTCCTCCTCCCTGTCTCTCTCCTCCCTCCTCCCTGTTTCTCTCCTCCCTGTCTCCGTCCTCCCTGTCTCCGTCCTCCCTGTCTCCCTCCTCCTCCCTGTCTCTCTCCTCCCTCCTCCCTGTTTCTCTCCTCCCTGTCTCCGTCCTCCCTGTCTCCGTCCTCCCTGTCTCCGCCCTCCCTGTCTCCCTCCTCCTCCCTGTCTCTCTCCTCCCTCCTCCCTGTTTCTCTCCTCCCTGTCTCCGTCCTCCCTGTCTCCGTACTCCCTGTCTCCGCCCTCCCTGTCTCCCTCCTCCCTGTCTCCCTCTTCCCTGTCTCCGTCCTCCCTGTCTCCGTCCTCCCTGTCTCCGTCCTCCTCCCTGTCTCTCTCCTCCCTGTCTCAGTCCTCCCTGTCTCCGTCCTCCCTGTCTCCCTCCTCCTCCCTGTCTCTCTCCTCCCTCCTCCCTGTCTCCGTCCTCCCTGTCTCCGTCCTCCCTGTCTCCGTCCTCCCTGTCTCCGCCCTCCCTGTCTCCCTCCTCCCTGTCTCCGTCCTCCCTGTCTCCGTCCTCCCTGTCTCCGTCCTCCCTGTCTCCCTCCTCCTCCCTGTCTCTCTCCTCCCTCCTCCCTGTTTCTCTCCTCCCTGTCTCCGTCCTCCCTGTCTCCGTCCTCCCTGTCCCCCTCCTCCCTCCTCTCTGTCTCTGTCCTCCCTGTCTCCGTCCTCCCTGTCTCCGTCCTCCCTGTCTCCGTCCTCCCTGTCTCCGTCCTCCCTGTCCCCCTCCTCCCTGTCTCCGTCCTCCCTGTCTCCGTCCTCCCTGTCTCCGTCCTCCCTGTCTCCCTCCTCCATACATCCGCCTCCCTTTCTTTCTAATGTCAACCTTATGGAAAAGCCACATTCATTTCACATGAACATGTGAAGTGTTTCAAACACACGTTTTCATGTGATCATATGTGAAGTTAATATGAGAACATGTAAAGCAACATGTGAAAACATGTGATCACATTTAAGTGTTCCAATAACATCTTTTCACATTATTTTATACGTGAAATTGCATGTGAAATCATTTGGTTTCTCTGTAAGGACACTGACAGGGGGATACAGGGTCTTTGGATGAATGACCCTGTATTCAGCCAGGCCCTTTTTCTTCAGTGCATCAATTGCTATGTTCCCTCAGTGGCCAGTTTCACTCAGAAACACATTCCTATCAGTTTAGTCAGGGTATACTTTTCTCCACCCCTTCAGTGGGCTTTTGATAATCATAAGTGATATAGTGACGTTTTGATAGAATTCCCTTATTGTTTATACTTTATGCGGCTTGACAATGTTTTTTGTATGAGCACATTCAGATCATTGCTTGTACAAGTTCTAACTAAGCAATAATAGGTTTGTCACGTTCTGACCTTCATTTCCTTTGTTTTGTATTTATTTAGTATGGTCAGGGCGTGAGTTGGGTGGGCAGTCTATGTTTGTTTTTCTAGGTTTTGGGTATTTCTATGTTTCGGCCTAGTATGGTTCTCAATCAGAGGCAGGTGTCATTAGTTGTCTCTGATTGAGAATCATACTTAGGTAGCCTGGGTTTCACTGTGTGTTTGTGGGTGATTGTTCCTGTCTCTGTGTTTGCACCAGATAGGACTGTTTAGGTGGTTGCACATTTATTGTTTTGTTAGTTATTTCATGTCTAGTTCCTTTATTAAAGAACATGAATAACCACCACGCTGCATTTTCGCCCGCTTCTCCTTCACCACAGGAAAACCCTTACAAGGTTTCCATGAACTTCTCTGTTCACTGGTTCAGTATGGAGTGTCTCCGGCAGCTGGCTCGTCCATCACTGATGTAGAGAGTTAAAAGAAAAGGAGGCGAAAGGAGGGAGTGAAACTCTTGATCTCAGCACACAGCAGAAATAGATGAGTAACCAAATAGGAGAACTCGGCCAGCCATGACCACAATCAATGAGTTTTTCTAAGCGTGTTCGATCTTCGTGAACACAGTCACTCTCAGCTCCTCCTCCTCCTCTCCGTTCTATATCGATTCAGTCAAGTACAACTTCATCAGGATTCTCCTGCTCAACCCCCAGACTACTTGCTCAGGGTTTACATGTAAGGTGTTCTGATGTTTCCCTTTGATAGATCCAGGAACCAGAAACATGGTTGGTGGGTAACTAAATGCTAAACTACCTGAGACTAGTCTTATGTCAACACATGATGAGAGAGTGTGCCAGACTTTTAACTCATGTGCCATCCTCTCTCTCCATCTCTCTTGCTATTAGTGTGTGATAGGAGTCTTTATGTACTATATACAGGTGTCTGCAGTACTTCTCAAGTGTTGGTGAATAAGAAATAAATAAATCCCACCGTTTTGTTTCAAGGTCCTTTTAGCGTTCACACCCTCTGGGCTAACGTTTTACAGAGACCATAAGTCAATACTTTCCCCAAATACGCCATAATGTGCCAGAGAGCAGAAAGCACAAGCAGGATGGAGATTGTCCATGGAACTGGAGAGAAGGAGCAGCCCTGAGCAGCTTGATAGTCAAAAGCCATTGATAGCCCATCACACTAAAACACATGCACACACACACACACACACACACACACACACACACACACACACACACACACACACACACACACCTACTCATTCACACGTAGAGAGATGTAATCACACAAAGACATGCTCCGTGCTCTCTAAAAATCACATACATTTAATAAGATTAGTTCATTCTACTCCCTGTTCTGGGACAATTTCCAGACTCCATGTAGAAGAGCGGTGTGTACTGTGTACATATCTGCATGTGTGTTTGTCTTGGCTTTATGCTGCGTTGGTCTATGTGTATTTTCATACAGTGTGCTTGCGTGAAAGCTTGGCATGTACCTGTGAGTGAATGTAAGCATAAATACATTGACGCATGTTGGAGCATGATTTGGCATTTGTTGGTGTATATTCTTCCTGGCACTTGGGCATGTTTGTGGGCAAGCGTCATTGCTCATACTGCTGCATGTGCTAGAGTTTCTGTGGGTATGTGTGAACACATTCATAAGGGAGTAAGTTAACATTTGTCTTGACATGTTGCCATGAGTGTGCGGACATTAACATGCATTTGTGTGAATGTATACATGTTCATAGAGTATGTGCACATTTTGTGTGTGTGTAGGTGTACTTGCATGAGAGTATGTGTTTGTTAGGCTATATGTACATGTTTGTGTGTGCGTGCGTGTGTGTGTGTGCGTGTGTGTGCATACTCTCATGCAAGTACACCTACACACACGTGTGTGCGTGCGTGTGTGTGTGCATGCGTGCGTGTGTGTGCGTGTTGAACCCTGCTCTGTGTAACTGTCTGTAGCAGAACACCCTGATCCATTCAGTAGGGAGTGAGTAGGGAGTCAGGGATGGATCAGTCCTCTGATAGACACTCTGTTTATTTAGCTTGACATTCTTCTACTGGAACTCAAATGGGAAACCAAGCTCTCTGTCTATTATCATCTCTGCTCAGGTTGGATCTGTCAATGTCAATAAAGAGACTGTTACTGTTGCTTTAAGTGTGTGTGTGTGTGTGTGTGTGTGTGTGTGTGTGTGTGTGTGTGTGTGTGTGTGTGTGCATATGTTTGTTCGTGCGTGTGTGTGTGTGTGTGTGTGTGTGTGAGCATGTGTGTGTGTGAGCATGTGTGTGTGTGAGTATGTGTGTGTGTGTTAAAGCATGTGTGCATGCCTGTGTGTATGCATGTGTTAGGGAGTGTGATGTACTGTATGTCTGGATCTTGTCAGCAATTATAGTGCCTGGAACCACAGTCTCTGAAGCTGACAGTTATTTCAATGTTCTTTCTCGTCTGCTACCTCATCAGTAACATCATTCGATATTTTGATAGTGAATATCCTTGACTTCTTTGAGCCTCACTTTGAAGAGTGAGAACGAAACAGTGATTCCCTGATAATGGATTGCATTAGTTAATTTCCTTTCATTCTATAGAGCTCTATGCTGAAAGGACTGTTGAAAACTGGTTTTGGCACAAAATGGCTGCCATGTGTCACCAGGGTTGGTGTTTATTTTTCATTAGTGCATTGACATCTACCAGGGTATGGCACTGTGGGCTACTATAGCCATCCGGTGTCTTTGAGCAGTCCTGGTCCTTAGGGACTGTTCTAACTCAGAAATCAATATGCCAATAATGGTAACATGTACCAACTCGTTTATCACTGTATCATTTCTAATTGACATTTAGTGTTCGTTGGCATCCTGCTCGTTGAACATTCACATTGAATTACAGTAATGAATGTCACTCAAAGCTATCCGCCAGGTTCATGGCTAGCCAGTAGAAAACCTGATAATATATACAGCACTACTTCATTATGTTAGTGATGTAATTTACGATGTCTTTCCTTTACCTTGACGTTCTGGGTTTAGCGTTACATTTCTCTACATTTCTTCTTCTGCTCTTTTCCTGTCTTCGTCCCTCCTGGAAAGCTCAATAACACTCCCTCTCCCATGTTAGAATTCCCTGGCAGAGTATCGTTTTTCTCATTAAAAACATTCAACTGGATTCTAAACCCACCATTCTTATTGATGTATTACTGCTGGAAGACTGTGTGTGTGTGTGTGTGTGTGTGTGTGTGTGTGTGTGTGTGTGTGTGTGTGTGTGTGTGTGTGTGTGTGTGTGTGTGTCATGGGGACTGTGTTTCAGTGCATTGATATTTACACTCCTGTTTTGTATGGAGTCTGTTGAGATCCAGGTCAGGGTAGATGTCTTTGTAAGTGTGTCGGTAGGAAGCGTTGCTCTGGCCTGTCTCAGTCGTGACCCTGTCATAACAGGGTTCCCCTGCTGTATTTCACCTTCTACTCTCCCCTCCAACACACACACGCACACACACAGACACACAGGCACACACACAGACACACAGGCACACACAAAACATGTTCGCTGACTTTTCCTCACCTCGTTAGACTGTGGGAGAGGGAGATGTTGGGGTGTCAGGAGGGAGAAACAGAGAGCGAGTAAGAGAGGGGGAGGGAGAGAGAGAGGGGGAGGGAGAGAGAGAGGGGAGGGAGAGAGAGGGGGGAGGGAGAGAGAGAGAGGAGAGAGAGAGAGAGAGGGGAGGGAGAGAGAGGGGGAGGGAGAGAGAGAGGGGAGGGAGGAGAGAGAGGGGGAGGGAGAGAGGGGGAGGGGAGGGAGAGAGAGAGAGGGGGAGGGAGAGAGAGAGGGGGAGGGAGAGAGAGGGGGAGGGAGAGAGAGAGAGGGTGGGAGAGAGAGAGGGGGAGGAGAGAGAGGGGGAGGGAGAGAGAGGGGGAGGGAGAGAGGGGGGAGGGAGAGAGAGGAGGGGAGAGAGAGAGAGGGGGTGGGAGAGAGAGGGGGAGGGAGAGAGAGGGGGAGGGAGAGAGGGGGAAGGGGGAGGGAGAGACATGGATTGAGGCCCTGAGAAGCTGCTGAAGAAATGTTTTTTTTCTAGGTTTTAGAGACACAAACCTCTCACTTGACTGGGGCTTTTAAAGCACACTGCCCCAAGTGTCAGGTCTTGTATGTCAGCAGAGTCATCAGCACAGCATGTAATGCACCAGTGTGTGTTTGTGTGTTTCTGGCTGCCTATGTGTGTTTCTGCTTGTGTGCGTGTGCGTGTGTGCGTGTGTGCGTGTGTGTGTATGTGTGTGTCTCGCCCCAAAGCTTCAACTCTTTTAACACACACATTTTCACATCTCAGTCCACAGGGGAGCCACTCTCAGAAAGGGGGTCATGGAGTGTGGAGTGTCTGTGGAAACACCAAGCAGCCAACCACCACAGTGATTTTACAGGGAATGCCTTTCAAAATGGCTAACTCAACTTGTCTCCAATTCTCTAGTTAAGTCCCATCTTTAAAACTGCTATCGAGTTCTATTGAAAATGTCATTGACACATGGAGAGACATCGGATTGGGTGACCAATCACAATGGAAACTGAATGGAGGGAATCTGATCGGGATCTTGCTGTTATTAAACTAATGCAGCTCCTGTAATAGATGATGGACATCCTGCCCAAGATGGCAGCCATGCAGGATAAAGGTCTAGTTACTGTTCCCATTCATCTTCCCAGTCATCTTTCACTGTATTTGTGGTTAGGTTATTGAATGCAGCCCAATAAATGTTGAATGTAGCATAGGTTTCCATTGTTTGAATTCCAAGTCAGATACCAAATCCATCTCCTTAGTGAATCCATTACAGTCACAGCGTATGGTGTTTTCACATTAGGCTATTCTACCACAGGGTGAGTGACATTTTTGTGGGTTAAACCCACCCTGGGGTCAAACCTAATCATTTCACAGAATGCAAGCAGAACATTTGTTTAACATCTGCCATAAAAAAATAAGTTAACTTGGAAATACAGCCAGTCAGCCAGAAACGTTGTGGAGGCATTTAAGAAATGGTGTAAGGGATTTTACTGTTATCTATTGCCAGGGAAAGATAGTTTTTTTGTTCCTCTCTGAACAGGGGCAGGGTCTTTACAAGGTGTCAAAAGTATTCCACGGGGATGCTGGCCCATGTTTACTCCAATGCTTCCCACAGTTGTGTCAAGTTGGCTGGATCTCCTTTGGGTGGTGGACCAATCTTGATACACACGGGAAACTGTTGAGATTAAAAAATCCAGCAGCGTTGCGGTTCTTGACACAAACCGGTGCGTCTGGCACTTACTACCATAGCCACGTTCAAAGGCACTTTAATATTTTGTCTTGCCCGGTCACCCTCTGAATGGCACACATGCACAATCCATGTCTCAATTATCTCAAGGCTTAAACATCCTTCTTTAACCTGTCTCCTCCCCTTCGTCTACACTGATTGAAGTGGTTTTAACAAGTGACATCAATAAGGGAGCTTTAACCTGGATTTACCTGGTCTGTCTATGTCATCCCCCTCTCACTTCTCTCTTCACGCTCACGGAGGGAGAGTCAAAGAGATATACTATCCTTCAGTCGGGGTGAACATTCATTTTCTTTTCTTGTTCTCTCTGCCTAGGAATTGTCCTTTGCTCCAATCATAACTCGTGCACCGCAGTCAGGGAGCAGAGAAGGACAAGGTGATGGATGTCTTGTCAGCAGGCTGTTTTCACAGCACATACCTTGGGCTGGTATCGGTGTGAGGGACGCCAGCTCCGCTGCGGACAAAAAGGAGTAATAGGAATAATAAAGTTTAATAGAGTTTCTTGAAAGACCCGTGGATTCCACCACCATGACTAGTGTGTGTGTCCATGCATGTCTGTGTGGGTTTCAACAGAAATGACCCATGAAATGTCAGGATCCACCAGATATGCTGCTTTGCCGACTGGTTCTCTGGAGCTAGTGGATGGGGGTTGGGGGGTGGGGGGATTGGGGTATGGGGTGAGTTGTTTTTGGGTCTTGTGAAGTGCTATCAATCTCTTAGCTTTGGTCCTATGAAGTGCTAGCTGGGGTCTAATGCTTTAAACAGATGTGCAGCTGACGGCCTGACCAACGATGAGATGTCCTCACATCCCTGTGTGTTTCACTCTCCTTCTTTTATTCTACCTTTTCACCTCCCTCCTTCTACCATGTCTTTCTTTCTATCTCTCTCTCTCTCTGCACTCTATCCCTCTATTTCCACTTTCTTTCTTTCTTTTCTTTCTTTCTTTCTTTCTCCTCTTTTTCTTTCTTTCTTTCTTTCTTTCTTTCTTTCTTTCTTTCTTTCTTTCTCTCTTTCTTTCTTTCTTTCTTTCTTTCTTTCTTTCTTTCTCTCCCTCTTTCTTTCTTTCTTTCTTTCTTTCTTTCTTTCTTTCTCCTCTTTCTTTCTTTCTCTTTCTTTCTTTCTTTCTTTCTTTCTTTCTTTCTTTCTTTCTTTCTTTCTCTCTCCTCTTTCTTTCTTTCTTTCTCTCTCCTCTTTCTTTCTTTCTTTCTTTCTTTCTCCTCTTTCTTTCTTTCTTTCTTTCTTTCTTTCTTTCTTTCTCTTCTTTCTTTCTTTCTTTCTTTCTTTCTTTCTCCTCTTTCTTTCTTTCTTTCTTTCTTTCTCTCTCTTTATCTCTTTCTCTATATCTTTATCTCTCTCTTTCTCTCTCTTTCTTTCTTTCTCTCTATCTCTCACTATTTCCCTCTACTATTTCTATCTATCTCTTTATCGCTATCTCTCTCTTTCTCTATTCCTTTCTCTCTCTCTCTCTCTTTTTTTTCTCTTTCAAAAGTTTGGACACACCTATTCATTCAAGGTTTTTTCTTAATTTTTTACTATTTCTACATTGTAGAATATTATTGAAGGCATCAAAACTATGAAATAACACATATGGAATCATGTACTAACCAATAAAGTGTTCAACAATGAGTGAAAAACAGTGAGATGGCCGCCTCGCTTCACATTCATAGGAAACTATGCAGTATTATTTATTTTCTAATGGATTATATGTTACACTGTTACTCCAGGAAATCTGACGTCTTATTACATACAGCCGGGAGGAACTATTTCACTTAAGAGCAACGTGAACTTACCAACATTATGACCAGGAATAATACTTTCCCAAAGCGGATCCTCTGTTTGGTCCACCACCCAGGACTATGGATGGGATCCCAGCAGGCAACCCAAAACAACGGCACTGCAGAAGGGGCAGACGGAGCGGTCTTCTGGTCAGGCTCCGTAGATGGGCACATCGCCCACCGCTCCTGAGTATACTACTAGCCAATGTCCAGTCTCTTGACAACAAGGTAGACGAAATCTGAGCAAGGGTTGCCTTCCAGAGACATCAGAGATTGTAACATTCTCTGTTTCAAGGAAACATGGCTCACTTGGGCTACGTTATCAGAGTCAGTACAGCCACCTGGTTTCTTCACGCATCGCGCCGACAGAAACAAACATCTTTCTGGTAAGAAGAGGGGCGGGGGTGTATGCCTATTGATTAACGAGTCGTGGTGTGATCATAACAACATACAGGAACTCAAGTCCTTTGTTCACCTGACCTAGAATTTCTTACAATCAAATGCCGACCGCATTACTTAGAAAGAGAATTCTCTTCGATTATAATCACTGTCGTGTATATCCCCCCCAAGCAGACACCTTGACAGCCCTGAAAGAACTTCATTGGACTCTATGTAAACTGGAAACTACATATCCTGAGGCTGCATTTATTGTAGCTGGGGATTTTAATAAGGCTAATATGAAAACAAGGCTCCCTAAATTTGATCAGCATATCGAATGCGCGACCCGGGCTGGCAAAATTCTAGATCATTGTTACTCTAACTTCCCGCGAAGCATACAAAGCCCTCCCTTGCCCTCCTTTCGGCAAATCTGACCACAACTCCGTTTTGCTGTTCCCAGCCTATAGACAGAAACTAAAACAGGAAACGACCGTGCTCAGGTTTGTTCAACGCTGGTCCGACCAATCTGATTCCACGCTTCAAGATTGCTTCGATCACGTGGACTGGGATATGTTCCGGATAGCGTTGGACAACAACATTGATGTATACGCTGATTCGGTGAGGGAGTTTATTAGCAAGTGAGGTTGTACGCACGGCGACTATTAATACCTTCCCAAACCAGAAACTGTGGATTGATGGCAACATTCACGCAAAACAGAAAGCGCGAACCGCTGCTTTTAATCAGGGCAAACATGACCGAATACAAACAGTGTAGCTATTCCCTCCACAAGGCAATCAAATAAGCTGAGTCAGTATAGAGACAAAGTAGAGTCGCAATTCAACGGCTCAGACACAAGAGGTATGTGGCGGGGTCTACAGTCAATCACGGACCAAAAAAAGAAAACCAGCCCCGTCGTTGACCACGATGTCTTGCTCCCAGACAAACTAAACAACTTCTTTGCTCGCTTTGAGGACAATACAGTGCCACCGACACAGCCCGCTGCCAAAACCTGCGGGCTCTCCTTCACCGCAGCAGATGTAAATGTGTTAACCCTCGCAAGGCTGCCGGCCCAGATGGCATCCCTAGCCATGTCCTCAGAGCATGCGCAGACCAGCTGGCTGGTGTGTTTACGAACATATTCAATCAATCCCTATCCCAGTCTGCTGTTCCCACATGCTTCAAGAGGGCCACCATTGTTCCTGTTCCCTAGAAAGCTAAGGTAACTGAGCTAAATAACTATCGCCCCGTAGCACTCACTTCTGTCATCATGAAGTGCTTTGAGAGACTAGTCAAGGATCATATCCCCTCCACCCTCCCCTCCACCCTAGACCCACTCCAATTTGCCTACCGCCCCAATAGGTCCACAGACGACCTAATAGCAATCACACTGCACACTGCCCTAACCCATCTGGACAAGAGGAATACCTATGTAAGAATGCTGTTCATTGACTACAACTCAGCATTTAACACCCTAGTACCCTCCAAACTCATCATAAAACTCGAGACCCTGGGTCTCGACCCCGGGTCCTGGACTTTCTGACGGGATGCCCCCAGGTGATGAGGGTAGGAAACAACATCTCCACCCTGCTGATCCTCAACACTGGGGCCCCACAAGGGTGTGTTCTCAGCCCTCTCCTGTACTCCCTGTTCACCCATGACTGCGTGGCCATGCACGCCTCCAAATCAATCATCAAGTTTGCAGACAACACTACAGTGGTAGGCTTGATTACCAACAACAACAAGACGGCCTACAGGGAGGAGGTGAGGGCCCTCGGAGTGTGGTGTCAGGAAAACAACCTCACACTCAATGTCAAAAAAACAAAGGAGATGATCATGGACTTCAGGAAACGGCAGAGGGAGCACCCCCCTATCCACATCGACAGGACAGTAGTGGAGAAGGTGGAAAGTTTTAAGTTCTTTGGCGTACACATCACGGACAAAATGAAATGGTCCACCCACACAGACAGCATCGTGAAGAAGGCGCAACAGCGCCTCTTCAACCTCAGGAGGCTGAAGAAATCTGGCTTGTCACAAAAAACACTCACAAACTTTTACAGATGCACAATCGAAAGCATCCTGTCGGGCTGTATCACTGCCTGGTATGGCAACTGCTCCGCCCACAATCATAAGTCTCTCCAGAGGGTAGTGCACAACGCATCACCGGAGGCAAACTACCTGCCCTCCAGGACACCTTCACCACCTGATGTCACAGGAAGGCCAAAAAGATCATCAAGGACAACAACCACCCGAGCCACTGCCTGTTCACCCCGCTATCATCAAGAAGGCGCGGTCAGTACAGGTGCATCAAAGCTGGGATCGAGAGACTGAAAAACAGCTTCAATCTCAAGGCCATCAGACTGTTAAATAGCCATCACTAACATTGAGTGGCTGCTGCCAACATACTGACTCAAATCTCTAGCCACTTTAATAATTAAGAATTGGATGTAATAAATGTATCACTAGTCACTTTAAACAATGCCACTTTATATAATGTTTACATACCCTACATTACCCATCTCATATGTATATACTGTACTCTATACCATCTACTGCATCTTGCCGTTCGGCCATCGCTCATTCATATATTTCTATGTACTTATTCTTATTCATTCCTTTGCACTTGTGTGTATAAGGTAGTTGTTGTAAAATTGTTAGATTACTTATTAGATATTACTGCATGGTCGGAACTAGAAGCACAAGAATATCGCTACACTTGCATTAACATCTGCTAACCATGTATATGTGACCAATAACATTTGATTTGATTGGTTTTATTTGTAGGTGTGTCCAAACTTTTGACTGGTACTGTATATTTAGTCTGACTGTGCATTTGTTTGTGTGTGTGTATTTGTGTGCACTCGTGTGTGTGTGTGTGTGTGTACATGTGTGGTGACTGAAACAAATTAGTAGCGTTCTCTCATTATGCACTCATAATTCCAATAATTGGTTAATAGTAAATTGCCTTGACAACAGCCATCATGTCAATTCCTACTGATCTTTAGTCAATCCAATATGATTGATGACATAGGGCAACCTTTTCCAGAGGCAGGTGTTTGCAAGATAACATTTTTGCCCATAGTTGTATTTTCTCATACGCGTCACAAGCAAAGTATGTTGGTGCAATGTTGTTTGCAGTGTTACTATGACAGATATTGTGTCACACTGGCCAGTGACATTGTGTTATGGGGACTTACGGGAGGGCATTTGATTTGCTCCAATACCCCTAAAAATATCAATTCTAATATTTTCCATTTGCCAGGTTTCTTTACGTATCTTTCAAAGAAAACTGCACTTTCTCTGCACCTTGAATTGGATTCACTTTATCTTGATTTTATCTCAAGGCTTTGAATTTATCTCGACCATCTCTCTCCAGTGTATTATCTCATTCCTGCTGCCTCAGCTCTTAAGTTTCACCACGGAGACCCTCTTCCTCATAATTCAAAAAGTTTGCTTTTAAAACCCATTTATTGCCTCTGTATTTAACCTTGGGAATAAATGGAGAGGGAGAGATGACTACGCTCTTGTTGTCTCCCTTGGTTCTTAAATACCTGCTGAGCAAGGTGTTGTGTGTGTGTGTGTACACGTGTGTGTGTGTGTGTGTGTGTGTGTGTGTACACGTGTGTGTGTGTACACGTGTGTGTGTGTGTGTGTGTGTGTACACGTGTGTGTGTGTGTGTGTAACCCATGGGGTGGTCCTGTTGCCTTAGCTCAGATGAAACGCTAGTCAGAGTGGAGACAGCTGGGATAGGAGAGAGAGAAGAGCCAGGGTCATTAAGGTAGTCTACTGCTGGTTGGAAAGAAAAGAGTGAGGGAGGTGCTACACTACTCAGCCAGCCCATGAGCCTTTATTCTAAAAAACCAAACTAAAAGGAGAGAGAAAATGAAAACAGTGCTGGTGACAGCCTCTCCATGGCGTCCTGAGAGAAGGAGGGATGAACGATGGAGGTAGAGGAGAGTACGTCTTGAGAGTCCAGACAGTAAGGGAAGTGTTTATTTGTTCAGGGAAGGAGTTCAAAGTCCTGAAAAACCAAGCTAGGCATTATGGGAGATCAGATGGAAACTCACCCACTCTCACACCCTCTCATCCCTTCTCTCCCCTCTAATCCCCTCTAAACTCTCTAATCTCCTCCTCTCATCCTTTCTCACCCCCTCTCACCCCTTTCATTCCCTCTCACCCCCTCTCACCCCCTCTCATCCCCTCTCTCCCCTCTAATCCCCTCTCTCCCCTCTAATCCCCTCTAAACTCTTTAATCCCCTCTCACCCCCTCATATCTCCTCTCACCCCCTCTCACCCCATCCCCTCTCACCCCCTCTCATCCCCTCTCTCCCCTCTAAACTCTCTAATCCCCTCTTATCCCCTCTCACCCCTCTCATCCTTTCTCATCCCCTCTCATCCCCTCACCCCCTCTCACCCCTTTCATCCCCTCTAACCCCCTCTCATCTACTCTCATCCCCTCTCATCCCCTCACCCCCTCTCACCCCTTTCATCCCCACTATCCCCCTCTCATCTACTCTCATCCCCTCTCATCTCCTCTCATCCCCTTTCGTCCCCTCTCATCCCCTCTCACCTTCTCATCTAGCAGCTCCAATACACACCCTGGGTTGGCTGTAGCATGTTCCCCATTCAATCAAACATGTTACCAAGAGTGTCAGTGTGCAGAACCATGTTTTGAGGAGAGATCTTGTATGTTGTATGATACTGCAGGTTAATCTGCTGCAGTTGTCTGGAAACTGAAACAAACACAATACCCCCGTAGGCGTTCCTCCAACCATCATTTCATTAAATCTGTGATTTGTTTCTGTTTGTGTGCCGCAGTGCTGCGCGTGGAGGGAGGGAACGAGTGAACGAAGGAGGGAGATAAATGAATGAGTGAAAGTGAAGTAAAGTGCGAGTGAGAGAAACAGAAGGCAGCAGAGGAGCGATTAGTGCTGAGGTATCCATCAGTGGAACACTGTGGTCGATTCCTATGGACACAGAGACATACTTCATCTGCCCCACAGAAATGCACTGCAGCCGATACACACAGCAGACACACACAACAGACACACACAGTAGACACACACAGTAGATACACACAGTAGATACACACAGTAGATACACACAGTAGATACACACGGTAGATACACACAGTAGATACACTGTAGATTCACACAGTAGATACACACGGTAGATACACATGGTAGATGCAAACAGTAGATACACACAGCATATACACACAATAGATACACACAGTAGATACACTGTAGATTCACACAGTAGATACACACAGTAGATACACACAGTAGATTCACACAGTAGATACACAGTAGATACACACGGTAGATACACACAGTAGATACACACAGTAGATATACACTGTAGATTCACACTGTAGATTCACACAATAGATACACACAGTATATACACTGTAGACACACACAGTATATACACACAGTAGATACACACAGTAGATACACACAGTAGATACACATGGTAGATGCACACAGTAGATTCACACAGTAGATACACATGGTAGATACACATGGTAGATGCAAACAGTAGATACACTGTAGATACACACAGTAGATACACACAGTAGATACACACAGTAGATATACACTGTAGATTCACACTGTAGATTCACACAATAGATACACACAGTATATACACTGTAGACACACACAGTATATACACACAGTAGATACACACAGTAGATACACACAGTAGATACACATGGTAGATGCACACAGTAGATTCACACAGTAGATACACATGGTAGATACACATGGTAGATGCAAACAGTAGATACACTGTAGATACACACAGTAGATTCACACAGTAGATTCACACAGTAGATACACACGGTAGATACACTGTAGATTCACACAGTAGATACACACAGTAGATACACACAATAGATACACACAGTAGATACACTGTAGATTCACACAGTAGATACACACGGTAGATACACTGTAGATTCACACAGTAGATACACACAGTAGATACACACAGTAGATACACTGTAGACACACACAGTAGATACACACAGTAGATACACTGTAGATACACACAGTAGATACACACAGTAGATTCACACTGTAGATTCACACAATAGATACACACAGTAGATACACTGTAGACACACACAGTAGATACACACAGTAGATACACACAGTAGATACACACAGTAGATTCACACTGTTGGGGGTTGGGGCGAGCGGTCGCATCTGCACTCGGTCCGCAGGTAGTATTACATTTCATTACATTTCATTATAGTACAACGGTTTGATTTGTCTAATCTTAGCAATTTCTTCTTAGCTAGCTACACAGCCGTCTTTGTATCATAGATAATTGCGTAATTATCGTATTTCGTCGTCCTAACGCAGTCTACACTGCCCTGCAGCTAGCCAGCTAGCTAACGTCCACCGTTAGCTAGTCCACCGTCTACCGATTAGCAGCACAACTATTACACTCAACTGAACGACTTGATTAGTGTAGTGTTAGCTAGCTACATAGTTGTCTTTGCTGTCTTCGTACCCAAGATAATTGTGTAGTTTAGAGTGTGTAGTTTTATGTCGTCCTTAACATAGGAGACTCTGCTAGCTAGCCAACAGCTAGCCAACGTCTACCGAACAGAACTTCTGCACTCAACAATCCGGTCGCATTTCGCCGCTCCACAGGTAGTATCACATTTTTCATTTCATTTCATTACAGTACAACGGCTTGATTTGTTTGATCGTAGCTAGCTACATAGCTAGCTACATAGCCGTCTTTGTATCAAAGATAATTGTGTAGTCTAGAGCGATTTCCTAGGTTAGCTAGCCAGCTATTGTCGTTCTTTTAACAACGTAACGTAATCAACACTGCTAGCTAGCCAGCTAGCCCCGAATAGCAGCACAGTAGAAACTATTACACTCAACGGAACGACTTGATTAGTGTAGTGTCAACAACGCAGCCAATGCCAACTAGCCTACTTAGTCAACAACGCAGCCTCTGCCAGCTAGCCTACTTCAGCAGTACTGTATCATTTTAATCATTTTAGTCAATAAGATTCTTGCTACGTAAGCTTAACTCTCTGAACACTCGTGACGTGTAGTCCACTTGTCATTCCAATCTCCTTTGCATTAGCGTAGCCTCTTGTGTAGCCTGTCAACTATGTGTCTGTCTATCCCTGTTCTCTCCTCTCTGCACAGACCATACAAACGCTCCACACCGCGTGGCCGCGGCCACCCTAATCTGGTGGTCCCAGCGCGCACGACCCACGTGGAGTTCCAGGTCTCCGGTAGCCTCTGGAACTGCCGATCTGCGGCCAACAAGGCAGAGTTCATCTCCGCCTATGTCTCCCTCCAGTCCTCGACTTCTTGGCACTGACGGAAACATGGATCACCACAGACAACACTGCTACTCCTACTGCTCTCTCTTCGTCTGCCCACGTGTTCTCGCACACCCCGAGAGCTTCTGGTCAGCGGGGTGGTGGCACCGGGATCCTCATCTCTCCCAAGTGGTCATTCTCTCTTTCTCCCCTTACCCATCTGTCTATCGCCTCCTTTGAATTCCATGCTGTCACAGTTACCAGCCCTTTCAAGCTTAACATCCTTATCATTTATCGCCCTCCAGGTTCCTCGGAGAGTTCATCAATGAGCTTGATGCCTTGATAAGCTCCTTTCCTGAGGACGGCTCACCTCTCACAGTTCTGGGCGACTTTAACCTCCCCACGCCTACCTTTGACTCATTCCTCTCTGCCTCCTTCTTTCCACTCCTCTCCTCTTTTGACCTCACCCTCTCACCTTCCCCCTACTCACAAGGCAGGAAATACGCTCGACCTCATCTTTACTAGATGCTGTTCTTCCACTAACCTCGTTGCAACTCCTCCAAGTCTCCGACCACTACCTTGTATCCTTTTCCCTCTCGCTCTCATCCAACACTTCCCACACTGCCCCTACTCGGATGGTATCGCGCCGTCCCAACCTTCGCTCTCTCTCCCCCGCTACTCTCTCCTCTTCCATCCTATCATCTCTTCCCTCTGCTCAAACCTTCTCCAACCTATCTCCTGATTCTGCCTCCTCAACCCTCCTCTCCTCCCTTTCTGCATCCTTTGACTCTATGTCCCCTATCCTCCAGGCCGGCTCGGTCCTCCCCCCCCGCTCCGTGGCTCGACGACTCATTGCGAGCTCACAGAACAGGGCTCCGGGCAGCCGAGCGGAAATGGAGGAAAACTCGCCTCCCTGCGGACCTGACATCCTTTCACTCCCTCCTCTCTACATTTTCCTCTTCTCTCTCTGCTGCTAAAGCCACTTTCTACCACTCTAAATTCCAAGCATCTGCCTCTAACCCTAGGAAGCTCTTTGCAACCTTCTCCTCCCTCCTGAATCCTCCTCCCCTCCCCCTCCTCCCTCTCTGCAGATGACTTCGTCAACCATTTTGAAAAGAAGGTCGACGACATCCGATCCTCGTTGCTAAGTCAAACGACACCGCTGGTTCTGCTCACACTGCCCTACCCTGTGCTCTGACCTCTTTCTCCCCTCTCTCCAGATGAAATCTCGCGTCTTGTGACGGCCGGCCGCCCCTACAACCTGCCCGCTTGACCCTATCCCCTCCTCTCTTCTCCAGACCATTTCCGGAGACCTCCTCCCTTACCTCACCTCGCTCATCAACTCATCCCTGACCGCTGGCTACGTCCCTTCCGTCTTCAAGAGAGCGAGAGTTGCACCCCTTCTGAAAAAAAAAACCTACACTCGATCCCTCCGATGTCAACAACTACAGACCAGTATCCCTTCTTTCTTTTCTCTCCAAAACTCTTGAACGTGCCGTCCTTGGCCAGCTCTCCCGCTATCTCTCTCAGAATGACCTTCTTGATCCAAATCAGTCAGGTTTCAAGACTAGTCATTCAACTGAGACTGCTCTTCTCTGTATCACGGAGGCGCTCCGCACTGCTAAAGCTAACTCTCTCTCCTCTGCTCTCATCCTTCTAGACCTATCGGCTGCCTTCGATACTGTGAACCATCAGATCCTCCTCTCCACCCTCTCCGAGCTGGGCATCTCCGGCGCGGCCCACGCTTGGATTGCGTCCTACCTGACAGGTCGCTCCTACCAGGTGGCGTGGCGAGAATCCGTCTCCACACCACGTGCTCTCACCACTGGTGTCCCCCAGGGCTCTGTTCTAGGCCCTCTCCTATTCTCGCTATACACCAAGTCACTTGGCTCTGTCATAACCTCACATGGTCTCTCCTATCATTGCTATGCAGACGACACACAATTAATCTTCTCCTTTCCCCCTTCTGATGACCAGGTGGCGAATCGCATCTCTGCATGTCTGGCAGACATATCCGTGTGGATGACGGATCACCACCTCAAGCTGAACCTCGGCAAGACGGAGCTGCTCTTCCTCCCGGGAAGGACTGCCCGTTCCATGATCTCGCCATCACGGTTGACAACTCCATTGTGTCCTCCTCCCAGAGCGCTAAGAACCTTGGCGTGATCCTGGACAACACCCTGTCGTTCTCAACTAACATCAAGGCGGTGGCCCGTTCCTGTAGGTTCATGCTCTACAACATCCGCAGAGTACGACCCTGCCTCACACAGGAAGCGGCGCAGGTCCTAATCCAGGCACTTGTCATCTCCCGTCTGGATTACTGCAACTCGCTGTTGGCTGGGCTCCCTGCCTGTGCCATTAAACCCCTACAACTCATCCAGAACGCCGCAGCCCGTCTGGTGTTCAACCTTCCCAAGTTCTCTCACGTCACCCCGCTCCTCCGCTCCCTCCACTGGCTTCCAGTTGAAGCTCGCATCCGCTACAAGACCATGGTGCTTGCCTACGGAGCTGTGAGGGGAACGCACCTCAGTACCTCCAGGCTCTGATCAGGCCCTACACCCAAACAAGGGCACTGCGTTCATCCACCTCTGGCCTGCTCGCCTCCCTACCACTGAGGAAGTACAGTTCCCGCTCAGCCCAGTCAAAACTGTTCGCTGCTCTGGCCCCCCAATGGTGGAACAAACTCCCTCACGACGCCAGGACAGCGGAGTCAATCACCACCTTCCGGAGACACCTGAAACCCCACCTCTTTAAGGAATACCTAGGATAGGATAAAGTAATCCCTCTCACCCCTCCCCTGAAAAGATTTAGATGCACTACTGTTCCACTGGAGGTCATAAGGTGAATGCACCAATTTGTAAGTCGCTCTGGATAAGAGCGTCTGCTAAATGACTTAAATGTAAATGTAAATGTAGATTCACACAATAGATACACACAGTAGATACACTGTAGACACACACAGTAGATACACTGTAGACACACACAGTAGATACACACGGTATATACACTGTAGATTCACACAGCATATACACACAGTAGATACACACAGTAGATACACACAATAGATACACACAATAGATACACACGGTAGATACACTGTAGATTCACACAGCATATACACACAGTAGATACACACAATAGATACACACAGTAGATACACTGTAGATTCACACTGTAGATTCACACAATAGATACACACAGTAGATACACTGTAGACACACACAGTAGATACACACAGTAGATACACACAGTAGATTCACACGGTAGATACACTGTAGATTCACACTGTAGATTCACACAATAGATACACACAGTAGATACACTGTAGACACACACATTAGATATACACTGTAGATACACACAGTAGATATACACTGTAGATTCACACTGTAGATTCACACAATAGATACACACAGTAGATACACTGTAGACACACACAGTAGATACACACAGTAGATACACACGGTAGATACACTGTAGACACACACAGTAGATACACACAGTAGATACACACAGTAGATTCACACTGTAGATTCACACAATAGATACACACAGTAGATACACTGTAGACACACACAGTAGATACACACAGTAGATACACACAGTAGATACACACAGTAGATTCACACAGTAGATTCACACTGTAGACACACACAGTAGATACACACGGTAGATACACTGTAGATTCACACAGCATATACACACAGTAGATACACACAGTAGATACACACAATAGATACACACAATAGATACACACGGTAGATACACTGTAGATTCACACAGCATATACACACAGTAGATACACACAATAGATACACACAGTAGATACACTGTAGATTCACACAGTAGATACACACGGTAGATACACACAGTAGATACACTGTAGATTCACACTGTAGATTCACACAATAGATACACACAGTAGATACACTGTAGACACACACAGTAGATACACACAGTAGATTCACACGGTATATACACTGTAGATTCACACTGTAGATTCACACAATAGATACACACAGTAGATACACTGTAGACACACACATTAGATACACACAGTAGATACACACAGTAGATATACACTGTAGATTCACACTGTAGATTCACACAATAGATACACACAGTAGATACACTGTAGACACACACAGTAGATACACACAGTAGATACACACAGTAGATACACACAGTAGATACACACATTGTAGATTCACACAGTAGATACACACAGTAGATACACAACACAGATAAACACAGCATATACACACAGCAGATACACACCGCTGATACACACAGCTGATACACATACACACACACACCCATGCACACTAAGGCTGGACGCACAATTCTGATATTTTTCTCAATTATTGACAAAAGAGCTGTTACCAATAAGTGAAACATCATCCCATTCTACCCATTTCTCATGCCCTATCACCCCACTATTTTCCTCCCCAATCTCTCTCTCTCTCTCTCTCTCTCTCTCTCTCTCTCTCTCTCTCTCTCTCTCTCTCTTCAATTCAATTCAATTCAATTCAAGGGCTTTATTGGCATGGGAAACATGTGTTAACATTGCCAAAGCAAGTGAGGTAGATAATATATAAAGTGAATATATAAAGTGAAATAAACAATAAAAATTAACAATACACATTACACATAGAGCAGTTTCAAAACAATAAAGACATTACAAATGTCATATTATATATATACAGTGTTTTAACAATGTACAAATGGTTAAAGGACACAAGATAAAATAAATAAGCATAAATATGGGTTGTATTTACAATGGTGTTTGTTCTTCACTGGTTGCCCTTTTCTCGTGGCAACAGGTCACAAATCGTGCTGCTGTGATGGCACACTGTGGAATTTCACCCAGTAGATATGGGAGTTTATCAAAATTGGATTTGTTTTCGAATTCTTTGTGGATCTGTGTAATCTGAGGTCAATATGTCTCTCTAATATGGTCATACATTGGACAGGAGGTTAGGAAGTGCAGCTCAGTTTCCACCTCATTTTGTGGGCAGTGAGCACATAGCCTGTCTTCTCTTGAGAGCCATGTCTGCCTACGGCGGCCTTTCTCAATAGCAAGGCTATGCTCACTGAGTCTGTACATAGTCAAAGCTTTCCTTAATTTTGGATCAGTCACAGTGGTCAGGTATTCTGCCGCTGTGTACTCTCTGTGTAGGGCCAAATAGCATTCTAGTTTGCTCTGTTTTTTTGTTAATTCTTTCCAATGTATCAAGTAATTATCTTTTTGTTTTCTCATGATTTTGTTGGGTCTAATTGTGCTGTTGTCCTGGGGCTCTGTAGGGTGTGTTTGTGAACAGAGCCTCAGGACCAGCTTGCTTAGGGGACTCTTCTCCAGGTTCATCTCTCTGTAGGTGATGGCTTTGTTATGGAAGGTTTGGGAATCGCTTCCTTTTAGGTGGTTATAGAATTTAACAGCTCTTTTCTGGATTTTGATAATTAGTGGGTATCGACCTAATTCTGCTCTGCATGCATTATTTGGTGTTCTACGTTGTACACGGAGGATATTTTTGCAGAATTCTGCGTGCAGTCTCAATTTGGTGTTTGTCCCATTTTGTGAAGTCTTGGTTGGTGAGCGGACCCCAGACTTCACAACCATAAAGGTTGTAAGTATTTTTAGCCAAGTCTCTCTCGCTCTCTCTCTCTCTCTCTCTCTCTCTCTCTCTCTCTCTCTCTCTCTCTCTCTCCCCTAGTAACCCCTTCTCCAATCCCCTTTCCCACTTAGCTTTGCCTCTCTCTCTCTCTGACCCTGTATCTAGCCCTCTCTCGCTGCAGCAGTGTGTGTATGTGTGACATGCGTGTGTTACGTGAGTGTGTGTGTTACGTGAGTGTGTGTGTTACATGAGTGTGTGTGTTACGTGTTCTCTAGTCCCCTGATCCCTCTTTTTCCCTGACAGGCTGTCTGCTGCAGCACCACTTACCGTCTCCATTTATAATGCCAGCATGCATATTGCATTGACTGGGGTGTGTGTGCCTGTGCATGTGTGTGTGTGGGTGTGACATGGCAGAAGGAGACCGATGTGTTTGCACAGTCATAAATATCATCACATTTACAGCTCAGCACTTACAACTTACACAGGCTATGAAAACAAAGGCAAACAGACCCAGACCCTGATATTTATTTGATGTTTGGGTTACAGAGTGTGTGTGGGGTGTCTGTGCGACATCATGTGTTAGTCTGTGTGGGAACATGTGTACTGTAGTGTAGGAGACAACACACTGTATGCCTTTGTATGCACATACATATGTACTGCATGTACATCAATGTGTTTGTGAGAGCAGTTTTCTAAGCGTGTGTGTAAGTGAGCGTTTGTGTGAGTTTGTGTGTGTGTCCGTATGTGTGTATGCCTGTTGTGTGGACAGACTGTGGCATGCATGGTAACGATTAGTGGCTGAGTGTGTTTGCAGCTGACCTCTGAAGTGAAAAAGGAAGCTCAGGTTGGTTTGAACCCATTATCCCTTTCCCTCCCCTCTGTTATTCACTCACTTCCATCCCTCCTTTTCTGCCTCCTTTACTTACTCTTTCTCTCCAGCTCCACTGAAGTAAAACTCTCTCATAGCTCTGCTTATAGGCTCGTCCAAAAGTTTACATGTAAATTATTTCACATACAGTTGAAGTCAGAAGTTTACATACACCTTAGCCAAATACATTTAAACTCAGTTTTTCACAAATCCTGACATTTAATCAGAGTAAAAATTAGAACAGTGGCTTCTTCCTTGCTGAGCGGCCTTTCAGGTTATGTCGATATAGGACTCGTTTTACTGTGGATATATATACTTTTGTACCTGTTTCCTCCAGCATCTTCACAAGGTCCTTTGCTGTTGTTCTTGGATTGATTTGCACGTTTCGCACCAAAGCACGTTCATTTCTAGGTGACAGAACACGTCTCCTTCCTGAGCGGTATGACGGCTGTGTGGTCACATGGTGTTTATACTTGTGTACTATTGATTGTACAGATGAACCTTCAGGCGTTTGGAAATTGCTCCCAAGGATGAACCAGACTTGTTGAGGTCTACAATATTGTCTGAGGTCTTGGCTGATTTCTTTTGATTTTCCCATGATGTCAAGCAAAGAGGCACTGAGTTTGAAGGTAAACCTTGAAATACATCCACAGGTACACCTCCAATTTACTCAAATGATGTTAATTAGCCAGAAGCTTCTAAAGCCATGAAATCAATTTCTGGAATTATCCGAGCTGTTTAAAGGCACAGTCAACTTAGTTTAAACTTCTGACCCCACTGGAGTTGTGATTTATAAGTGAAATAATCTGTCTGTAAACAATTGTTGAAAAAATTAACTAATTACTAGTGTCATGCATAAAGTAGATGTCCTAAGTGACTTGCCAAAACTATGTTTGTTAAAAAGAAATTTGTGGAGTGATTGAAAAACGAATTTTAATGACTCCAACCCAAGTGTATGTTAACTTCCGACTTCAACTTTACCTGCATAGTAAATGCAAAATGTTGAAGAGAAATAAAGGAGAGAGTGGAGAGAAAGGAAAGTAGTAATGAGTACTGTATGATCTGCGGAAGAGATGGACACAGGGGATAACAGGAAGAGATGGACACAGGATATAACAGGGGATAACAGGAAGAGATGGACACAGGAGATAACAGGGGATAACAGGAAGAGATGGACACAGGGGATAACAGGAAGAGATGGACACAGGGGATAACAGGGGATAACAGGAAGAGATGGACACAGGGGATAACAGGAAGAGATGGACACGGGATAACAGGAAGAGATGGACACAGGGATAACAGGAAGAAGAGATGGACACAGGGATAACAGGATAACAGGAAGAGATGGACACAGGGATAACAGGAAACAGGAAGATGGACACAGGGGATAACAGGAAGATGGACACAGGGGATAACAGGAAGAGATGGAAGATAACAGGATAACAGGAGATGGACACAGGGGATAACAGGAAGAGATGGACACAGGGGATAGGAAGAGATGGACACAGGGGATAACAGGAAGAGATGGACACAGGAAGAGATGGACACAGGGGATAACAGGAAGAGATGGACACAGGGGATAACAGGAAGAGATGGACACAGGGGATAACAGGAAGAGATGGACACAGGGGATAACAGGAAGAGATGGACAGGGGATAACAGGAAGAGATGGACACAGGGGATAACAGGAAGAGATGGACACGGAATAACAGGAAGAGATGGACACAGGGGATAACAGGAAGAGATGAACACAGGAGATAACAGGAAGAGATGGACACAGGGGATAACAGGAAGAGATGGACACAGGGGATAACAGGAAGAGATGGACACAGGGGAAACAGGAAGAGATGGACACAGGGGATAACAGGAAGAGATGGACACAGGGGATAACAGGAAGAGATGGACACAGGGGATAACAGGAAGAGATGGACACAGGAAGAGATAACAGGAAGAGATGGACACAGGGGATAACAGGAAGAGATGAACACAGGGGATAACAGGAAGAGATGGACACAGGAAGAGATGGACACAGGGGATAACAGGAAGAGATGGACACAGGGATAACAGGAAGAGATGGACACAGGGGATAACAGGAAGAGATGGACACAGGGGATAACAGGAAGAGATGGACACAGGGGATAACAGGAAGAGATGGACACAGGGGATAACAGGAAGAGATGGACAGGGGGATAACAGGAAGAGATGGACACACTGGAAACAGGAAGAGATGGACACAGGGGATAACAGGAAGAGATGGACACAGGGGATAACAGGAAGAGATGGACAGGGGATAACAGGAAGAGATGGACACAGGGGATAACAGGAAGAGATGGACACGGGATAACAGGAAGAGATGGACACAGGGGATAACAGGAAGAGATGGACACAGGGGATAACAGGAAGAGATGGACACAGGGGATAACAGGAAGAGATGGACACAGGGGATAACAGGAAGAGATGGACACAGGGGATAACAGGAAGAGATGGACACAGGGGATAACAGGAAGAGATGGACACGGGATAACAGGAAGAGATGGACACAGGGGATAACAGGAAGAGATGGACACAGGGGATAACAGGAAGAGATGGACACAGGGGATAACAGGAAGAGATGGACACAGGGGATAACAGGAAGAGATGGACACAGGGGATAACAGGAAGAGATGAACACACTGGATAACAGGAAGAGATGGACAGGGGATAACAGGAAGAGATGGACACAGGGGATAATAGGAAGAGATGGACACAGGGGATAACAGGAAGAGATGGACACAGGGGATAACAGGAAGAGATGGACACAGGGGATAACAGGAAGAGATGGACACAGGGGATAACAGGAAGAGATGGACACAGGGGATAACAGGAAGAGATGGACACAGGATAGATGGACACAGGGGATAACAGGAAGAGATGGACACAGGGGATAACAGGAAGAGATGGACACAGGGGATAACAGGAAGAGATGGACACAGGGGATAACAGGAAGAGATGGACACAGGGGATGACAGGAAGAGATGGACACAGGGGATAACAGGAAGAGATGGACACAGGGGGAAGAGATGGACACATAACAGGAAGAGATGGACACAGGGGATGGAACAGGAAGAGATGGACACGGGATAACAGGAAGAGATGGACACAGGGGATAACAGGAAGAGATGGACACAGGGGATAACAGGAAGAGATGGACACAGGGGATAACAGGAAGAGATGGACACAGGGGATAACAGGAAGAGATGGACACAGGGGATAACAGGAAGAGATGGACACAGGGGATAACAGGAAGAGATGGACACAGGGGATAAGAGGAAGAGATGGACACAGGGATAACAGGAAGAGATGGACACAGGGATAACAGGAAGAGATGGACACAGGGGATAACAGGAAGAGATGGACACAGGGGATGACAGGAAGAGATGGACACAGGGGATAACAGGAAGAGATGGACACAGGGATAACAGGAAGAGATGGACAGGGGAAACAGGAAGAGATGGACACAGGGGATAACAGGAAGAGATGGACACAGGGGATAACAGGAAGAGATGGACACAGGGGATAACAGGAAGAGATGGACACGGGATAACAGGAAGAGATGGACACAGGGGATAACAGGAAGAGATGGACACAGGGGATGGACAACAGGAAGAGATGGACACAGGGGATAACAGGAAGAGATGGACACAGGGGATAACAGGAAGAGATGGACACAGGGGATAACAGGAAGAGATGGACACATAACAGGAAGAGATGGACACAGGGGATAACAGGAAGAGATGGACACAGGGGATAACAGGAAGAGATGGACACAGGGGATAGGAAGAGATGGACACAGGGGATAACAGGAAGAGATGGACACAGGGGATAACAGGAAGAGATGGACACAGGGGATAACAGGAAGAGATGGACACAGGGGATAACAGGAAGAGATGGACACAGGGATAACAGGAAGAGATGGACACAGGGGATAACAGGAAGAGATGGACAGGGGATAACAGGAAGAGATGGACACAGGGATAACAGGAAGAGATGGACACAGGGGATAACAGGAAGAGATGGACACAGGGGATAACATGGAACAGGGGATAACAGGAAGAGATGGACACAGGGGATAACAGGAAGAGATGGACACAGGAAGAGATGGACACAGGGGATAACAGGAAGAGATGGACACAGGGGATAACAGGAAGAGATGGACACAGGGGATAACAGGAAGAGATGGACACAGGGGATAACAGGAAGAGATGGACACAGGGGATAACAGGAAGAGATGGACACAGGGGATAACAGGAAGAGATGGACACGGGATAACAGGAAGAGATGGACACAGGGGATAACAGGAAGAGATGGACACAGGGGATAACAGGAAGAGATGGACACAGGAAGAGATGGACAGGGGATAACAGGAAGAGATGGACACAGGGGATAACAGGAAGAGATGGACACAGGGGATAACAGGAAGAGATGGACACAGGGGATAACAGGAAGAGATGGACACGGGATAACAGGAAGAGATGGACACAGGGGATAACAGGAAGAGATGGACACAGGGGATGGAACAGGGAAACAGGAAGAGATGGACACAGGGGATAACAGGAAGAGATGGACACAGGGGATAACAGGAAGAGATGGACACAGGGGATGACAGGAAGAGATGGACACAGGGGATAACAGGAAGAGATGGACACAGGGGATAACAGGAAGAGATGGACACGGGATAACAGGAAGAGATGGACACAGGGGATAACAGGAAGAGATGGACACAGGGGATAACAGGAAGAGATGGACACAGGGGATAACAGGAAGAGATGGACACAGGGGATAACAGGAAGAGATGGACACAGGACATAACAGGAAGAGATGGACACAGGGGATAACAGGAAGAGATGGACACAGGGGGAAGAGATGGAACAGGAAGGAAGATGGACACAGGGGATAACAGGAAGAGATGGACACAGGGGATAACAGGAAGAGATGGACACAGGGGATAACAGGAAGAGATGGACACAGGATAACAGGAAGAGATGGACACAGGGGATAACAGGAAGAGATGGACACAGGGGATAACAGGAAGAGATGGACACAGGGGATAACAGGAAGAGATGGACACAGGGGATGGAACAGGAAGGATAAGGGGATGACAGGAAGAGATGGACACAGGGGGAAGAGATGGACACAGGGGATAAGGAAGAGATGGACACAGGGGATAACAGGAAGAGATGGACACAGGGGATAACAGGAAGAGATGGACACAGGGGATAACAGGAAGAGATGGACACAGGGGATAACAGGAAGAGATGGACACAGGGGATAACAGGAAGAGATGGACACAGGGGATAACAGGAAGAGATGGACACAGGGGATAACAGGAAGAGATGGACACAGGGGATAACAGGGGTTGACAGGAAGAGATGGACACAGGGGATAACAGGAAGAGATGGACACAGGGGATAACAGGAAGAGATGGACACAGGGGATAACAGGAAGAGATGGACACAGGGGATGACAGGAAGAGATGGACACGGCATAACAGGAAGAGATGGACACAGGATAATAGGAAGAGATGGACACAGGGATAACAGGAAGAGATGGACACAGGGGATAACAGGAAGAGATGGACACAGGGGATAACAGGAAGAGATGGACACAGGGGATAACAGGAAGAGATGGACACAGGGGATAACAGGAAGAGATGGACACAGGGGATAACAGGAAGAGATGGACACGGGATAACAGGAAGAGATGGACACAGGGGATAACAGGAAGAGATGGACACAGGGGATAACAGGAAGAGATGGACACAGGAAGAGATGGACACAGGGGATAACAGAAGAGATGGACACAGGGGATAACAGGAAGAGATGGACACAGGGGATAACAGGAAGAGATGGACACAGGGGATAACAGGAAGAGATGGACACAGGGGATAACAGGAAGAGATGGACACGGGATAACAGGAAGAGATGGACACAGGGGATAACAGGAAGAGATGGACACAGGGGATAACAGGAAGAGATGGACACAGGGGATAACAGGAAGAGATGGACACAGGGGATAACAGGAAGAGATGGACACAGGGGATAACAGGAAGAGATGGACACAGGGGATAACAGGAAGAGATGGACACAGGGGATAACAGGAAGAGATGGACACAGGGGATAACAGGAAGAGATGGACACGGGATAACAGGAAGAGATGGACACAGGGGATAACAGGAAGAGATGGACACGGGATAACAGGAAGAGATGGACACAGGGGATAACAGGAAGAGATGGACACAGGGGATAACAGGAAGAGATGGACACAGGGATAACAGGAAGAGATGGACACAGGGATAACAGGAAGAGATGGACACAGGGGAGGAAGAGATGGACACAGGGATAACAGGAAGAGATGGACACAGGGGATAACAGGAAGAGATGGACACAGGGGATAACAGGAAGAGATGGACACAGGGGATAACAGGAAGAGATGGACACAGGGGATAACAGGAAGAGATGGACACAGGGGATAACAGGAAGAGATGGACACAGGGGATAACAGGAAGAGATGGACACAGGGGATAACAGGAAGAGATGGACACAGGATAACAGGAAGAGATGGACACAGGGGATGGACAGGAAACAGGAAGAGATGGACACAGGGGATAACAGGAAGAGAAACAGGAAGAGATGGACACAGGGGATAACAGGAAGAGATGGACACAGGGGATAACAGGAAGAGATGGACACAGGGGATAACAGGAAGAGATGGACACAGGGGATAACAGGAAGAGATGGACACAGGGGATAACAGGAAGAGATGGACACAGGGGATAACAGGAAGAGATGGACACAGGGGATAACAGGAAGAGATGATGGAAGAGATGGACACAGGGATAACAGGAAGAGATGGACACAGGGGATAACAGGAAGAGATGGACACAGGGGATAACAGGGGTTGACAGGAAGAGATGGACACAGGGGATGACAGGAAGAGATGGACACAGGGGATAACAGGAAGAGATGGACACAGGGGATAACAGGAAGAGATGGACACAGGGGATAACAGGAAGAGATGGACACAGGGGATAACAGGAAGAGATGGACACAGGGGATAACAGGAAGAGATGGACACAGGGGATAACAGGAAGAGATGGACACAGGGGATAACAGGAAGAGATGGACACAGGGGATAACAGGAAGAGATGGACACAGGGGATAACAGGAAGAGATGGACACAGGGGATAACAGGAAGAGATGGACACAGGGGATAACAGGAAGAGATGGACACAGGGGATAACAGGAAGAGATGGACACGGGATAACAGGAAGAGATGGACACAGGGGATAACAGGAAGAGATGGACACAGGGGATAACAGGAAGAGATGGACACAGATAACAGGAAGAGATGGACACAGGGGATAACAGGAAGAGATGGACACAGGGGATAACAGGAAGAGATGGACACAGGGGATAACAGGAAGAGATGGACACAGGGGATAACAGGAAGAGATGGACACAGGGGATAACAGGAAGAGATGGACACAGGGGATAACAGGAAGAGATGGACACAGGGGATAACAGGAAGAGATGGACACAGGGGATAACAGGAAGAGATGGACACAGGGGATAACAGGAAGAGATGGACACAGGGGATAACAGGAAACAGGAGAGATGGACACAGGGGATAACAGGAAGAGATGGACACAGGGGATAACAGGAAGAGATGGACACAGGGGATAACAGGAAGAGATGGACATAACAGGAAGAGATGGACACAGGGGATAACAGGAAGAGATGGACACAGGGGATAACAGGAAGAGATGGACACGGGATAACAGGAAGAGATGGACACAGGGGATAACAGGAAGAGATGGACACAGGGGATAACAGGAAGAGATGGACACAGGGGATAAGAGGAAGAGATGGACACAGGGATAACAGGAAGAGATGGACACGGGATAACAGGAAGAGATGGACACAGGGGATAATAGGAAGAGATGGACACAGGGATAACAGGAAGAGATGGACACAGGGGATAACAGGAAGAGATGGACACAGGGGATAACAGGAAGAGATGGACACAGGGGATAACAGGAAGAGATGGACACAGGGGATAACAGGAAGAGATGGACACAGGGGATAACAGGAAGAGATGGACACAGGGGATAACAGGAAGAGATGGACACAGGGATGACAGGAAGAGATGGACACAGGGGATAACAGGAAGAGATGGACACAGGGGATAACAGGAAGAGATGGACACAGGGGATAACAGGAAGAGATGGACACAGGGGATAACAGGAAGAGATGGACACAGGGGATAACAGGAAGAGATGGACACAGGGGATAACAGGAAGAGATGGACACAGGGGATAACAGGAAGAGATGGACACAGGAAGAGATGGACACAGGGGATAACAGGAAGAGATGGACACAGGGGATAACAGGAAGAGATGGACACAGGGGATAACAGGAAGAGATGGACACGGGATAACAGGAAGAGATGGACACAGGGGATAACAGGAAGAGATGGACACAGGGGATAACAGGAAGAGATGGACACAGGGGATAACAGGAAGAGATGGACACAGGGGATAACAGGAAGGAAGATGGACACAGGGGGAAGAGATGGACACAGGGGATAACAGGAAGAGATGGACACAGGGGATAACAGGAAGAGATGGACACAGGGGATAACAGGAAGAGATGGACACAGGGGATAACAGGAAGAGATGGACACAGGGGATAACAGGAAGAGATGGACACAGGGATAACAGGGAGATGGACACAGGGGATAACAGGAAGAGATGGACACAGGGATAACAGGAAGAGATGGACACAGGGGATAACAGGAAGAGATGGACACAGGGGATAACAGGAAGAGATGGACACAGGGGATAACAGGAAGAGATGGACACAGGGGATAACAGGAAGAGATGGACACAGGGGATAACAGGAAGAGATGGACACAGGGATGGAACAGGAAGAGATGGACACAGGGGATAACAGGAAGAGATGGACACAGGGGATGGACACAGGGGATACAGGAAGAGATGGACACAGGGGATAACAGGAAGAGATGGACACAGGGATAACAGGAAGAGATGGACACAGGGGATAACAGGAAGAGATGGACACAGGGGATAACAGGAAGAGATGGACACAGGGATAACAGGAAGAGATGGACACAGGGGATAACAGGAAGAGATGGACACAGGGGATAACAGGAAGAGATGGACACAGGATAACAGGAAGAGATGGACACAGGGATAACAGGAAGAGATGGACACAGGGGATAACAGGAAGAGATGGACACAGGGATAACAGGAAGAGATGGACACAGGGGATAACAGGAAGAGATGGACACAGGGGATAACAGGAAGAGATGGACACAGGGATAACAGGAAGAGATGGACACAGGGGATAACAGGAAGAGATGGACACAGGGGATAATGGACACAGGGGATAACAGGAAGAGATGGACACAGGGATAACAGGAAGAGATGGAGATGGAAGAGATGGACACAGGGGATAACAGGAAGAGATGGACAGGAAGAGATGGACAGGGGATAAGGAAGAGATGGACAGGATAACAGGAAGAGATGGACACAGGGATAACAGGAAGAGATGGACACAGGGGATAACAGGAAGAGATGGACACAGGGGATAACAGGAAGAGATGGACACAGGGAATAACAGGAAGAGATGGACACAGGGGATAACAGGAAGAGATGAGATGGACACAGGGGATGACAGAAAGAGATGGACACAGGGGATAACAGGAAGAGATGGACACAGGGGATAACAGGAAGAGATGGACACAGGGGATAACAGGAAGAGATGGACACAGGGGATAACAGGAAGAGATGGACACAGGGGATAACAGGAAGAGATGGACACAGGGGATAACAGGAAGAGATGGACACAGGGGATAACAGGAAGAGATGGACACAGGGGATAACAGGAAGAGATGGACACAGGGGATAACAGGAAGAGATGGACACAGGGGATAACAGGAAGAGATGGACACAGGAAGAGATGGACACAGGGGATAACAGGAAGAGATGGACACAGGGGATAACAGGAAGAAATGGACACAGGGGATGACAGGAAGAGATGGACACAGGGGATAACAGGAAGAGATGGACACGGGATAACAGGAAGAGATGGACACAGGGGATAACAGGAAGAGATGGACACGGGATAACAGGAAGAGATGGACACAGGGGATAACAGGAAGAGATGGACACAGGGGATAACAGGAAGAGATGGACACAGGGGATAACAGGAAGATACACAGGGATAACAGGAAGAGATGGACACAGGGGATAACAGGAAGAGATGGACACAGGGGATAACAGGAAGAGATGGACACAGGGGATAACAGGAAGAGATGGACACAGGGGATAACAGGAAGAAGAGATGGACACAGGGGATAACAGGAAGAGATGGATACAGGGGATAACAGGAAGAGATGGACACAGGGGATAACAGGAAGAGATGGACACAGGGATAACAGGAAGAGATGGACACAGGGGATAACAGGAAGAGATGGACACAGGGGATGACAGGAAGAGATGGACACAGGGGATAACAGGAAGAGATGGACACGGGATAACAGGAAGAGATGGACACAGGGGATAGGAAGAGATGGACACAGGGGATAACAGGAAGAGATGGACACAGGGATAACAGGAAGAGATGGACACAGGGGATAACAGGAAGAGATGGACACAGGGGATAACAGGAAGAGATGGACACAGGGATAACAGGAAGAGATGGACACAGGGGATAACAGGAAGAGATGGACACAGGGGATAACAGGAAGAGATGGACACAGGGATAACAGGAAGAGATGGACACAGGGGATAACAGGAAGAGATGGACACAGGGGATAACAGGAAGAGATGGACACAGGGGATAACAGGAAGAGATGGACACAGGGATAACAGGAAGAGATGGACACAGGGGATAACAGGAAGAGATGGACACAGGGATAACAGGAAGAGATGGACACAGGGGATAACAGGAAGAGATGGACACAGGGATAACAGGAAGAGATGGACACAGGGGATAACAGGAAGAGATGGACACAGGGGATAACAGGAAGAGATGGACACAGGGGATAACAGGAAGAGATGGACACAGGGGATAACAGGAAGAGATGGATGGGGATAACAGGGGATAGAGGAAGAGATGGACACAGGGGATAACAGGAAGAGATGGACACAGGGGATAACAGGAAGAGATGGACACAGGGGATAACAGGAAGAGATGGACACAGGGATAACAGGAAGAGATGGACACAGGGATAACAGGAAGAGATGGACACAGGGGATAACAGGAAGAGATGGACACAGGGATAACAGGAAGAGATGGACACAGGGGATAACAGGAAGATGGACACAGGGATAACAGGAAGAGATGGACACAGGGATAACAGGAAGAGATGGACACAGGGATAACAGGAAGAGATGGACACAGGGGATAACAGGAAGAGATGGACACAGGGGAACAGGAAGAGATGGACACAGGGACAGGGGATAACAGGAAGAGATGGACACAGGGGATAACAGGAAGAAGAGATGGACACAGGGGATAACAGGAAGAGATGGACACAGGGGATAACAGGAAGAGATGGACACAGGGGATAACAGGAAGAGATGGACACAGGGGATGGACACAGGGAAGAGATGGACACAGGGATAACAGGAAGAGATGGACACAGGGATAACAGGAAGAGATGGACACAGGGGATAACAGGAAGAGATGGACACAGGGGATAACAGGAAGAGATGGACACAGGGATAACAGGAAGAGATGGACACAGGGGATAACAGGAAGAGATGGACACAGGGGATAACAGGAAGAGATGGACACAGGGATAACAGGAAGAGGACACAGGATAACAGGAAGAGATGGACACAGGGGATAACAGGAAGAGATGGACACAGGGGATAACAGGAAGAGATGGACACAGGGGATAACAGGAAGAGATGGACACAGGGGATAACAGGAAGAGATGGACACAGGGATGACAGGAAGAGATGGACACAGGGATAACAGGAAAGAGATACACAGGAAGAGATGGACACAGGGATAACAGGAAGAGATGGACACAGGGGATAACAGGAAGAGATGGACACAGGAAGAGATGGAAGAGATGGACACAGGGGATAACAGGAAGAGATGGACACAGGGGATAACAGGAAGAGATGGACACAGGGGATAACAGGAAAAGATGGACACAGGGGATAACAGGAAGAGATGGACACATGGGATAACAGGAAGAGATGGACACAGGGGATAACAGGAAGAGATGGACACAGGAAATGGCAGGAAGAGATGGACACAGGGGATAATAGGAAGAGGTGGACACAGGGGATAACAGGAAGAGATGGACACAGGGGATAACAGGAAGAGATGGACACAGGGGATAACAGGAAGAGATGGAACAGGGATAACAGGAAGAGATGGACACAGGGGATAACAGGAAGAGATGGACACAGGGATAACAGGAAGAGATGGACACAGGGGATAACAGGAAGAGATGGACACAGGGATAACAGGATAACAGGAAGAGATGGACACAGGGGATAACAGGAAGAGATGGACACAGGGGATAATAGGAAGAGATGGACACAGGGATAACAGGAAGAGATGGACACAGGGGATAACAGGAAGAGATGGACACAGGGATAACAGGAAGAGATGGACACAGGGATACAGGAAGAGATGGACACAGGGGATAACAGGAAGAGATGGACACGGGATAACAGGAAGAGATGGACACAGGGGATAACAGGAAGAGATGGACACAGGGGATAACAGGAAGAGATGGACACAGGGGATAACAGGAAGAGATGGACACAGGGGATAACAGGAAGAGATGGACACAGGGGATAACAGGAAGAGATGGACACAGGGGATAACAGGAAGAGATGGACACAGGGGATAACAGGAAGAGATGGACACAGGGGATAACAGGAAGAGATGGACACAGGGGATAACAGGAAGAGATGGACACAGGGGATAACAGGAAGAGATGGACACGGGATAACAGGAAGAGATGGACACAGGGGATAACAGGAAGAGATGGACACAGGGATAACAGGAAGAGATGGACACAGGGGATAACAGGAAGAGATGGACAGGGATGACAGGAAGAGATGGACACAGGGGATAACAGGAAGAGATGGACACAGGGATAACAGGAAGAGATGGACACAGGGGATAACAGGAAGAGATGGACACAGGGGATAACAGGAAGAGATGGACACAGGGATAACAGGAAGAGATGGACACAGGGGATAACAGGAAGAGATGGACACAGGGGATAACAGGAAGAGATGGACACAGGGGATAACAGGAAGAGATGGACACAGGATAACAGGAAGAGATGGACACAGGGGATAACAGGAAGAGATGGACACAGGGGATGGACAAGAGATGGACACAGGGATAACAGGAAGAGATGGACACAGGGGATAACAGGAAGAGATGGACACAGGGGATAACAGGAAGAAGATGGACACAGGGATAACAGGAAGAAGATGGACACAGGGATAACAGGAAGATGGACACAGGGGATAACAGGAAGAGATGGACACAGGGATAACAGGAAGAGATGGACACAGGGATAATAGGAAGAGATGGACACAGGGGATAACAGGAAAGAGATGGACACAGGGGATAACAGGAAGAGATGGACACAGGGGATAACAGGAAGAACACAGGAAGAGATGGACACAGGGATAACAGGAAGAGATGGACACAGGGGATAACAGGAAGAGATGGACACAGGGGGATGGACACAGGAAGAGATGGACACAGGGATAACAGGAAGAGATGGACACAGGATAACAGGAAGAGATGGACACAGGGGATAACAGGAAGAGATGGACACAGGGGATAACAGGAAGAGATGGACACAGGGGATAACAGGAAGAGATGGACACAGGGGATAACAGGAAGAGATGGACACAGGGGCAGGAAGAGATGGAACAGGGGAAGAAGATGGACACAGGGGATAACAGGAAGAGATGGACAGGGGATAACAGGAAGAGATGGACACAGGGGATAACAGGAAGAGATGGACACAGGGGATGACAGGGGAAGGAGATGGACACAGGGGATAACAGGAAGAGATGGACACAGGGGATAACAGGAAGAGATGGACACAGGGATAACAGGAAGAGATGGACACAGGGGATAACAGGAAGAGATGGACACAGGGGATAACAGGAAGAGATGGACACAGGGGATAAAGGAAGAATGGACACAGGATAACAGGAAGAGATGGACACAGGGGATAACAGGAAGAGGATGGACACAGGGGATAATAGGAAGAGATGGACACAGGGGATAACAGGAAGAGATGGACACAGGGGATAAAGAGATGGACAGGAAGGAAGAGATGGACACAGGGGATAACAGGAAGAGATGGACACAGGGATAACAGGAAGAGATGGACACAGGGGATAACAGGAAGAGATGGACACAGGGGATAACAGGAAGAGATGGACACAGGGGATAACAGAAGAGATGGACACAGGGGATAACAGGAAGAGATGGACACAGGGGATAACAGGAAGAGATGGACACAGGGGATAACAGGAAGAGATGGACACAGGGATAACAGGAAGAGATGGACACAGGGGATAACAGGAAGAGATGGACACAGGGGATAACAGGAAGAGATGGACACAGGGGATAACAGGAAGAGATGGACACAGGGATGACAGGAAGAGATGGACACAGGGGATAACAGGAAGAGATGGACACAGGGGATAACAGGAAGAGATGGACACAGGGGATAACAGGAAGAGATGGACACAGGGGATAACAGGAAGAGATGGACACAGGGGATAACAGGGGATAACAGGAAGAGATGGACACAGGGGATAACAGGAAGAGATGGACACAGGGGATAGCAGGAAGAGATGGACACAGGGGATAACAGGGGATACCAGGAAGAGATGGACACAGGGGATAACAGGAAGAGATGGACACAGGGGATAGCAGGAAGAGATGGACACAGGGATAACAGGAAGAGATGGACACAGGGGATAACAGGAAGGAAGATGGACACAGGGGATAACAGGGGATACCAGGAAGAGATGGACACAGGGGATAACAGGAAGAGATGGACACAGGGGATAACAGGGGATAACAGGAAGAGATGGACACAGGGGATAACAGGAAGAGATGGACACAGGGGATAACAGGAAGAGATGGACACAGGGGATAACAGGAAGAGATGGACACAGGGGATAACAGGAAGAGATGGACACAGGGGATAACAGGAAGAGATGGACACAGGGGATAACAGGGGATAACAGGAAGAGATGGACACAGGGGATAACAGGGGATACCAGGAAGAGATGGACACAGGGGATAACAGGAAGAGATGGACACAGGGGATAACAGGGGATAACAGGAAGAGATGGACACAGGGGATACAGGAAGAGATGGACACGGGATAACAGGGGATACCAGGAAGAGATGGACACAGGGGATAACAGGAAGAGATGGACACAGGGGATAACAGGGGATAACAGGAAGAGATGGACACAGGGGATAACAGGAAGAGATGGACACAGGGGATAACAGGAAGAGATGGACACAGGGGATAACAGGAAGAGATGGACACAGGGGATAACAGGAAGAGATGGACACAGGGGATACCAGGAAGAGATGGACACCGGGGATAAGGAAGAGATGGAGGGGATAACAGGAAGAGATGGACACAGGGGATAACAGGAAGAAGAGATGGACACAGGGGATAACAGGAAGAGGATGGACAGGATGGACACAGGGGAGGAAGAGGATGGACACAGGGATAACAGGGGATAACAGGAAGAGATGGACACAGGGATAACAGATAACAGGAAGAGATGGACACAGGGGATAACAGGAAGAGATGGACACAGGGGATAACAGGAAGAGAGATGGACACAGGGGATAACAGGAAGAGATGGACACATAATAGGGAGATACCAGGGGATAACAGAAGATGGACACAGGGGATAACAGGGGATAACAGGAAGAGATGGACACAGGGATAACAGGGATACAGGAAGAGATGGACACAGGGATAACAGGAAGAGATGGACACAGGGGATAACAGGAAGAGATGGACACAGGGGATAACAGGAAGAGATGGACACAGGGGATAACAGGAAGAGATGGACACAGGGGATAACAGGAAGAGATGGACACAGGGGATAACAGGAAGAGATGGACACAGGGATAACAGGAAGAGAAGAGATGGACACAGGGGATAACAGGAAGAGATGGACACAGGGGATAACAGGAAGAGATGGACACAGGGGATAACAGGAAGAGATGGACACAGGGGGAAGAGAGGAAGAGATGGAACAGGGATAACAGGAAGAGATGGACACAGGGGATAATAACAGGAAGAGATGGACACAGGGATAACAGGAAGAGATGGATAACAGGGGATAACAGGAAGAGATGGACACAGGGGATAACAGGAAGAGATGGACACAGGGATAACAAGAGATGGACACAGGATAACAGGAAGAGATGGACACAGGGGATAACAGGAAGAGATATGGACACAGGGGATAACAGGAAGAGATGGACACAGGGGGAAGAGATGGACACAGGGGATAACAGGAAGAGATGGACACAGGGGATAACAGGAAGAGATGGACACAGGGATAACAGGAAGAGATGGACACAGGGATAACAGGAAGAGATGGACACAGGGGATAACAGGAAGAGATGGACACAGGGGATAACAGGAAGAGATGGACACAGGGGATAACAGGAAGAGATGGACACAGGGGATAAGAGGAAGAGATGGACACAGGGGATAACAGGAAGAGATGGACACAGGGATAACAGGGGGATAACAGGAAGAGATGGACACAGGAACAGGAAGAGATGGACACAGGGGATAACAGGAAGAGATGGACACAGGGGATAACAGGAAGAGATGGACACAGGGGATAACAGGAAGAGATGGACACAGGGGATAACAGGAAGAGATGGACACAGGGATAACAGGAAGAGATGGACACAGGGATAACAGGAAGAGATGGACACAGGGGATAACAGGAAGAGATGGACACAGGGATAACAGGAAGAGATGGACACAGGGGATAACAGGAAGAGATGGACACAGGGATACCAGGAAGAGATGGACACAGGGGATAACAGGAAGAGATGGACACAGGGATAACAGGAAGAGATGGACACAGGGGATAACAGGAAGAGATGGACACAGGGGATAACAGGAAGGAAGAGATGGACACAGGGGATAACAGGAAGAGATGGACACAGGGGATAACAGGAAGAGATGGACACAGGGGATAACAGGAAGAGATGGACACAGGGGATAACAGGAAGAGATGGACACAGGGATAACAGGAAGAGATACACAGGAAGAGATGGACACAGGGGATAACAGGAAGAGATGGACACAGGGATAACAGGAAGAGATGGACACAGGGGATAACAGGAAGAGATGGACACAGGGATAACAGGGATACCAGGAAGATGGACACAGGGGATAACAGGAAGAGATGGACACAGGGGATAACAGGAAGAGATGGACACAGGGGATAACAGGAAGAGAGATGGACACAGGGATAACAGGAAGAGATGGACACAGGGGATAACAGGAAGAGATGGACACAGGGGATAACAGGAAGAAGAGATGGACACAGGGGATAACAGGAAGAGATGGACACAGGGATAACAGGAAGAGATGGACACAGGGGATAACAGGAAGAGATGGACACAGGGGATAACAGGAAGAGATGGACACAGGGGATAACAGGAAGAGATGGACACAGGGGATAACAGGAAGAAGATGGACACAGGGGATAACAGGAAGAGATGGACACAGGGGATAACAGGAAGAGATGGACACAGGGATAACAGGAAGAGATGGACACAGGGGATAACAGGGAAGAAGAGATGGACACAGGGGATAAAGAGGGGATAACAGGAAGAGATGGACACAGGGGATAACAGGAAGAGATGGACACAGGGATAACAGGAAGAGATAACAGGATAACAGGAAGATGGACACAGGGGATAACAGGAAGAGATGGACACAGGGGATAACAGGAAGAGATGGACACAGGGGATAACAGGAAGAGATGGACACAGGGGATAACAGGAAGAAGATGGACACAGGGGATAACAGGAAGAGATGGACACAGGGGATAACAGGAAGAGATGGACACAGGGGATAACAGGAAGAGATGGACACAGGGGATAACAGGAAGAGATGGACACAGGGGATAACAGGAAGAGATGGACACAGGGGATAACAGGAAGAGATGGACACAGGGGATAACAGGAAGAGATGGACACAGGAAATGGCAGGAAGAGATGGACACAGGAAGAGAAGAGATGGACACAGGGGATAACAGGAAGAGATGGACACAGGGGATAACAGGAAGAGATGGACACAGGGGATAACAGGGGAAGAGAGATGGACACAGGGGGAAGAGATGGACACAGGGATAACAGGAAGAGATGGACACAGGGGATAACAGGAAGAGATGGACACAGGGGATAACAGGAAGAGATGGACACAGGGATAAAAGAGATGGACACAGGGATAACAGGAAGAGATGGACACAGGGGATAACAGGAAGAGATGGACACAGGGGATAACAGGAAGAGATGGACACAGGGGATAACAGGAAGAGATGGACACAGGGGATAACAGGAAGAGATGGACACAGGGGATAACAGGAAGAGATGGACACAGGGGATAACAGGAAGAGATGGACACAGGGGATAACAGGAAGAGATGGACACGGGATAACAGGAAGAGATGGACACAGGGGATAACAGGAAGAGATGGACACAGGGGATAACAGGAAGAGATGGACACAGGGGATAACAGGAAGAGATGGACACAGGGGATAACAGGAAGGAAGAGATGGACACAGGGGATAACAGGAAGAGATGGACACAGGGGATAACAGGAAGAGATGGACACAGGGGATAACAGGAAGAGATGGACACAGGGGATAACAGGAAGAGATGGACACAGGGGATAACAGGAAGAGATGGACACAGGGGATAACAGGGGATAGGAAGAGATGGACAGGATAGAAGATGGACACAGGGGGATAGGAAGAGATGGACACAGGGGATAACAGGGGATAACAGGAAGAGATGGACACAGGGGGATAACAGGAAGAGATGGACACAGGGGATAACAGGAAGAGATGGACACAGGATAACAGGAAGATGGACACAGGGGATAAGGAAGAGATGGACACAGGGGATAACAGGAAGAGATGGACACAGGGGATAACAGGGGATACCAGGAAGAGATGGACACAGGGGATAACAGGAAGAGATGGACACAGGGGATAGCAGGAAGAGATGGACACAGGGGATAACAGGGGATAACAGGAAGAGATGGACACAGGGGATAACAGGGATGGACACAGGGGAAGAGATGGACACAGGGGGAAGAGATAACAGGGGATACCAGGAAGAGATGGACACAGGGGATAACAGGATGGATAACAGGAAGAGATGGACACAGGGGATAGAAGAGATGGACACAGGGGATAACAGGAAGAGATGGACACAGGGGATAACAGGGGAGATGGACACAGGGGATAACAGGGAGATAACAGGGGATAACAGGAAGAGATGGACACAGGGGATAACAGGGGATACCAGGAAGAGATGGACACAGGGGATAACAGGGGAAGAGATGGACAGGAAGAGATGGACACAGGGGATAACAGGGAGATGGACCAGGAAGAGATGGACACAGGGGATAACAGGAAGAGATGGACACAGGGGATAACAGGGAGATGGAACAGGAAGAGATGGACACAGGGGATAACAGGAAGAGATGGACACAGGAAGAGATGGACACAGGGATAACAGGAAGAGATGGACACAGGGGATAACAGGAAGAGATGGACACAGGGGATAACAGGAAGAGATGGACACAGGGATAACAGGGGATAACAGGAAGAGATGGACACAGGGGATAACAGGAAGAGATGGACACAGGGGATAACAGGAAGAGATGGACACAGGGATAACAGGAAGAGATGGACACAGGGATAAATAGGATAAGAGATGGAAGAGATGGACACAGGGGATAACAGGAAGAGATGGACACAGGGGAAGAGATGGACACAGGATAACAGGAAGAGATGGACACCGGGGATAACAGGGGATAACAGGAAGAGATGGACACAGGGGATACCAGGAAGAGATGGACACAGGGGATAACAGGAAGAGATGGACACAGGGGATAACAGATGGACAACAGGGGATAACAGGGGATACAGGAAGAGATGGACACAGGGGATAACAGGAAGAGATGGACACAGGGGATAACAGGAAGAGATGGACACAGGGATAACAGGGGATAACAGGAAGAGATGGACACAGGGGATAACAGGAAGAGATGGACACAGGGAAGAGATGGACACAGGGGATAACAGGAAGAGATGGACACAGGGGATAACAGGAAGAGATGGACACAGGGGATAACAGGAAGAGATGGACACAGGGGATAACAGGAAGAGATGGACACAGGGGATAACAGGGGATAACAGGAAGAGATGGACACAGGGGATAACAGGAAGAGATGGACACAGGGGATAACAGGAAGAGATGGACACAGGGGATAACAGGAAGAGATGGACACAGGGGATAACAGGGGATAACAGGAAGAGATGGACACAGGGGATAACAGGGGATACCAGGAAGAGATGGACACAGGGGATAACAGGGGATACCAGGAAGAGATGGACACAGGGGATAACAGGAAGAGATGGACACAGGGGATAACAGGAAGAGATGGACACAGGGGATAACAGGAAGAGATGGACACAGGGGATAACAGGAAGAGATGGACACAGGGGATAACAGGAAGAGATGGACACAGGAAGAGATGGACACAGGGGATAACAGGAAGAGATGGACACAGGGGATAACAGGAAGAGATGGACACAGGGGATAACAGGAAGAGATGGACACAGGGGATAACAGGAAGAGATGGACACAGGGGATAACAGGAAGAGATGGACACAGGGGATAACAGGGGATAAGGAAGAGATGGACACAGGGGATAACAGGAAGAGATGGACACAGGGGATAACAGGAAGAGATGGACACAGGGGATAACAGGAAGAGATGGACACAGGGGATAACAGGGGATAACAGGAAGAGATGGACACAGGGGATAACAGGGGATAACAGGAAGAGATGGACACAGGGGATAACAGGAAGAGATGGACACAGGGGATAACAGGAAGAGATGGACACAGGGGATAACAGGGATGGACACAGGGGAAGAGGAAGAGATGGACACAGGGGATAACAGGGGATAACAGGAAGAGATGGACACAGGGGATAACAGGAAGAGATGGACACAGGGGATAACAGGAAGAGATGGACACAGGGGATAACAGGAAGAGATGGACCAGGAAGAGATGGACACAGGGGATAACAGGAAGAGATGGACACAGGGGATAACAGGAAGAGATGGACACAGGGGAAAACAGGGGATAACAGGAAGAGATGGACACAGGGGATAACAGGGGATACCAGGAAGAGATGGACACAGGGGATAACAGGAAGAGATGGACACAGGGGAAGAGATGGACACAGGGGATAACAGGAAGAGATGGACACAGGGGATAACAGGAAGGAAGAGATGGACACAGGGGATAACAGGAAGAGATGGACACAGGGGATAACAGGAAGAGATGGACACAGGGGATAACAGGAAGAGATGGACACAGGGGATAACAGGAAGAGATGGACACAGGGGATAACAGGAAGAGATGGACACAGGGATAACAGGGATAACAGGAAGAGATGGACACAGGGGATAGGAAGATGGAGATGGACACAGGGGATAACAGGAAGAGATGGACATAACAGGGGATAACAGGAAGAGATGGACACAGGGGATAACAGGAGGATGGACACAGGAAGAGATGGACACAGGGATAACAGGAAGAGATGGACACAGGGGATAATAGGAAGAGATGAACACACGGGATAACAGGAAGAGATGGACAGGGGATAACAGGAAGAGATGGACACAGGGGATAACAGGAAGAGATGGACACAGGGGATAACAGGAAGAGATGAACACAGGGGATAACAGGAAGAGATGGACACAGGGGATAACAGGAAGAGATGGACACAGGGGGATAACAGGAAGAGATGGACACAGGGGATAACAGGAAGAGATGGACACAGGGGATAACAGGATAGGAAGAGATGGACACAGGGGATAACAGGAAGAGATGGACACAGGGGATAACAGGAAGAGATGGACACAGGGGATAACAGGAAGATGGGACACAGGGATAACAGGAAAGGATGGAACAGGGGATAACAGGAAGAGATGGACACAGGGAAGAGATGGACACAGGGGATAACAGGAAGAGATGGACACAGGGGATAAGAGATGGACAGGGGATAAAGGAAGAGATGGACACAGGGGATAACAGGAAGAGATGGACACAGGGGATAACAGGAAGAGATGGACACAGGGGATACTGAGGAAGAGATGGACACAGGGGATAACAGGAAGAGATGGACACAGGGGATAACAGGAAGAGATGGACACAGGGGATAACAGGAAGAGATGGACACAGGGGATAACAGGAAGAGATGGACACAGGGGATAACATGGACACAGGGATAACAGGAAGAGATGGACACAGGGGATAACAGGAAGAGATGGAACAGGGGATAACAGGAAGAGATGGACACAGGGGGATAACAGGAAGAGATGGACACAGGGGATAACAGGGAAGAGATGGACACAGGGGATAACAGGAAGAGATGGACACAGGGGATAACAGGAAGAGATGGACAGGGGATAACAGGGGATACCAGGAAGAGATGGACACAGGGGATAACAGGAAGAGATGGACACAGGGGATAACAGGAAGAGAAGAGATGGACACAGGGGATAACAGGGATGGACACAGGAAGAAGATGGACACAGGGGGGATAACAGGAAGAGATGGACACAGGGGATACCAGGAAGAGATGGACACAGGGGATAACAGGAAGAGATGGACACAGGGGATAACAGGATACCAGGAAGAGATGGACACAGGGGATAACAGGAAGAGATGGACACAGGGGGGGGATAACAGGAAGAGATGGACACAGGGGGGGATAACAGGAAGAGATGGACACAGGGGATAACAGGAAGAGATGGACACAGGGGATAACAGGAAAGAGGAAGGATGGAAGAGATGGACACAGGGGATAACAGGAAGAGATGGACACAGGGGATAACAGGGATAACAGGAAGAGATGGACACAGGGGAAGAGATGGACACAGGATAACAGGAAGAGATGGACACAGGGATAACAGGAAGAGATGGACACAGGGGATAACAGGAAGGAAGATGGACACAGGGGATAACAGGAAGGATGGACACAGGGGATAACAGGAAGAGATGGACACAGGGGATAACAGGAAGATACCAGGAAGAGATGGACACAGGGGAAGAACAGGAAGAGATGGACACAGGGGATAACAGGAAGAGATGGACACAGGGGATAACAGGAAGGAAGAGGAAGAGATGGGGGATAACAGGGATGGACACAGGAAGAAGAGATGGACACAGGGGATAACAGGAAGAGATGGACACAGGGGATAACAGGAAGAGATGGACACAGGGGATAACAGGAAGAGATGGACACAGGGGATAACAGGAAGAGATGGACACAGGGGATAACAGGAAGAGATGGACACAGGGGATAGGGGATACACAGGGGATAATAGAAGAGATGGACACAGGGGATAACAGGAAGAGATGGACACAGGGGATAACAGGAAGAGATGGACACAGGGATAACAGGAAGAGATGGACACAGGGGATAACAGGAAGAGATGGACACCGGGGATAACAGGAGATAACAGGAAGAGATGGACACAGGGGATACCAGGAAGAGATGGACACCGGGGATAACAGGGGATAACAGGAAGAGATGGACAAAGGGGATAACAGGGGATACCAGGAAGAGATGGACACAGGGGATAACAGGAAGAGATGGACACAGGGGATAACAGGGGATAACAGGAAGAGATGGACACAGGGGATAACAGGAAGAGATGGACACAGGGGATAACAGGAAGAGATGGACACAGGGGATAACAGGAAGAAGAGATGGACACAGGGGATAACAGGAAGAGATGGACATAACAGGGGATAACAGGAAGAGATGGACACAGGGGATAACAGGAAGAGATGGGGATGGACAGGGGATAACAGGAAGAGATGGACACAGGGGATAACAGGAAGAGATGGACACAGGGGATAACAGGAAGATAACACAGGGGAAGAGATGGACACAGGGGATAACAGGAAGAGATGGACACAGGGGATAACAGGATAACAGAGAGATGGACACAGGGGATAACAGGAAGAGATGGACACAGGGGATAACAGGAAGAGATGGACAAGGAAGAGATGGACACAGGGGATAACAGGAAGAGATGGACACAGGGGATAACAGGAAGGAAGAGATGGACACAGGGGATAACAGGGGATAACAGGAAGAGATGGACACAGGGGAAGAGATGGAACAGGGGATAACAGGAAGAGATGGACACAGGGGATAACAGGAAGAGATGGACACAGGAAGAGATGGACACAGGGGATAACAGGAAGAGATGGACACAGGGGATAACAGGAAGAGATGGACACAGGGGATAACAGGAAGAGATGGACACAGGGGATAACAGGGGATAACAGGAAGAGATGGATACAGGAAGAGATGGACACAGGGGATAACAGGAAGAGATGGACACAGGGGATGACAGGAAGAGGTGGACACAGGGGATAACAGGAAGAGGTGGACACAGGGGATACAGGAAGAGATGGACAAGGGGATAACAGGAAGAGATGGACACAGGGGATAACAGGAAGAGATGGACACAGGGGATAACAGGGAACCAGGGATAACAGGGGAAGAGATGGACACAGGGGATAACAGGAAGAGATGGACACAGGGGATAACAGGAAGAGATGGACACAGGGGATAACAGGAAGAGATGGACACAGGGGAGATAACAGGAAGAGATGGACACAGGGGATAACAGGAAGAGATGGACACAGGGGATAACAGGAAGAGATGGACACAGGGGATAACAGGAAGGAAGAGATGGACACAGGGGATAACAGGAAGAGATGGACACAGGGGATAACAGGAAGAGATGGACACAGGGGATAACAGGAAGAGATGGACACAGGGGATAACAGGAAGAGATGGACACAGGGGATAACAGGAAGAGATGGACACAGGGGATAACAGGAAGAGATGGACACAGGGATAACAGGAAGAGATGGACACAGGGGATAACAGGGGAAGAGATGGACACAGGGGATAACAGGAAGGATGGACCAGGAAGAAGATGGACACAGGGGATAACAGGAAGAGATGGACACAGGGGATAACAGGAAGAGATGGACACAGGGGATAACAGGAAGAGATGGACACAGGGGATAACAGGAAGAGATGGACACAGGGGATAACAGGAAGAAGAGATGGACACAGGGGATAACAGGAAGAGATGGACACAGGGGATAACAGGAAGAGATGGACACAGGAAGAGATGGACACAGGGGATAACAGGAAGAGATGGACACAGGGGATAACAGGAAGAGATGGACACAGGGGATAACAGGGGTTGACAGGAAGAGATGGACACAGGGGATAACAGGAAGAGATGGACACAGGGGATAACAGGAAGAGATGGACACAGGGGATAACAGGGGATAACAGGAAGAGATGGACACAGGGGATAACAGGGGATAACAGGAAGAGATGGACACAGGGGATAACAGGGGATAACAGGAAGAGATGGACACAGGGGATAACAGGAAGAGATGGACACAGGGGATAACAGGAAGAGATGGACACAGGGGATAACAGGAAGAGATGGACACAGGGGATAACAGGAAGAGATGGACACAGGGGATAACAGGAAGAGATACACAGGAAGAGATGGAAGAGGGGATAACAGGAAGAGATGGACACAGGGGATAACAGGAAGAGATGGACACAGGGGATAACAGGAAGAGATGGACACAGGGATAACAGGAAGAAGAGATGGACACAGGGGATAACAGGAAGAGATGGACACAGGGGATAACAGGAAGAGATGGACACAGGGGATAACAGGAAGAGATGGACACAGGGGATAACAGGAAGAGATGGACACAGGGGATAACAGGAAGAGATGGACACAGGGGATAACAGGAAGAGATGGACACAGGGGATAACAGGAAGAGATGGACACAGGGGATAACAGGAAGAGATGGACACAGGGATAACAGGAAGAGATGGACACATAACAGGGGATAACAGGAAGAGATGGACACAGGGGATAACAGGAAGAGATGGACACAGGGGATAACAGGAAGAGATGGACACAGGGGATAACAGGAAGAAGAGATGGACACAGGGGATAACAGGAAGAGATGGACACAGGAAGAGGAAGAGATGGACACAGGGGATAACAGGAAGAGATGGACACAGGGGATAACAGGAAGAGATGGACACAGGGGATAACAGGAAGAGATGGACACAGGGGATAACAGGAAGAGATGGACACAGGGATAGCAGGAAGATAACAGGGAAGAGATGGACACAGGGGATAACAGGAAGAGATGGACACAGGGGATAACAGGAAGAGATGGACACAGGGGATAACAGGAAGAGATGGACAACAGGAAAGAGATGGACACAGGGGATAACAGGAAGAGATGGACACAGGGGATAAGGAAGAGATGGAAGGGATAGAGATGGACACATGGATAACAGGGGATAACAGGAAGAGATGGACACAGGGGATAACAGGAAGAAGATGGACACAGGGGATAACAGGAAGAGATGGACAGGGAAACAGGATGATGGACACAGGGGATAACAGGAAGAGATGGACACAGGGATAACAGGGGATACCAGGAAGAGATGGACACAGGGGATAACAGGAAGAGATGGACACAGGGGATAACAGGGGAAGAGATGGACACAGGGGATAACAGGAAGAGATGGACACAGGGGATAACAGGAAGAGATGGACACAGGGGATAACAGGAAGAGATGGACACAGGGGATAACAGGAAGATGGATGGACACAGGGGATAAGAAGATGGACACAGGGGATAACAGGAAGAGATGGACACAGGGGATAACAGGAAGAGATGGACACAGGGGATGGAACAGGGGATAACAGGAAGAGATGGACACAGGGGATAACAGGAAGAGATGGACACAGGGGATAACAGGAAGAGATGGACACAGGGGATAACAGGAAGAGATGGGGATAGGGGATAACAGGAAGAGATGGACAGGGGATAACAGGAAGAGATGGACACAGGGGATAACAGGAAGAGATGGACAGGAAGATGGACACAGGGGATAACAGGAAGAGATGGACACAGGGGATAACAGGAAGAGATGGACACAGGGGATAACAGGGGAGAGATGGACACAGGGGATAACAGGGGATAACAGGAAGAGATGGACACAGGGATAACAGGAAGAGATGGACAGGAAGGATGGACACAGGGGATAACAGGAAGAGATGGACACAGGGGATAACAGGAAGAGATGGACACAGGGGATAACAGGAAGAGATGGACACAGGGATAACAGGGAAGGAAGAGATGGACACAGGGGATAACAGGAAGAGATGGACACAGGGAGATAACAGGATACAGGAAGAGATGGACACAGGGGATAACAGGAAGAGGACACAGGGGATAACAGGACAGAGGGGATAACAGGGGATAACAGGAAGAGATGGACACAGGGGATAACAGGAAGAGATGGACACAGGGGATAACAGGAAGAGATGGACACAGGGGGATAACAGGAAGAGATGGACACAGGGGATAACAGGAAGAGATGGACACAGGGGATAACAGGAAGAGATGGACACGGGATAACAGGGGATAACAGGAAGAGATGGACACAGGGGATAACAGGAAGAGATGGACACAGGGGATAACAGGAAGAGATGGACACAGGGGATAACAGGAAGAGATGGACACAGGGGATAACAGGAAGAGATGGACACAGGGGATAACAGGAAGAGATGGACACAGGGGATAACAGGAAGATGGACACAGGGGATAACAGGAAGAGATGGACACAGGGGATAACAGGAAGAGATGGACACAGGGGATAACAGGAAGAGATGGACACAGGGATAACAGGAAGAGATGGACACAGGGGATAACAGGGGATAACAGGAAGAGATGGACACAGGGGATAACAGGAAGAGATGGACACAGGGGATAACAGGAAGAGATGGACACAGGGGATAACAGGAAGAGATGGACACAGGGGATAACAGGAAGAGATGGACACAGGGGATAACAGGAAGAAGATGGACACAGGGGATAACAGGAAGAGATGGACACAGGGGATAACAGGAGGATACCAGGGGATAGAGGAAGAGATGGACACAGGGGATAACAGGAAGAGATGGACACAGGGGATAACAGGGGATACAGGAAGAGATGGACACAGGGGATAACAGGAAGAGATGGACACAGGGGATAACAGGGGATAACAGGAAGAGATGGACACAGGGGATAACAGGGGATAACAGGAAGAGATGGACACAGGGGATAACAGGGGATAACAGGAAGAGATGGACACAGGGGATAACAGGAAGAGATGGACACAGGGGATAACAGGAAGAGATGGACACAGGGGATAACAGGATAACAGGAAGAGATGGACACAGGGGATAACAGGAAGAGATGGACACAGGGGATAACAGGAAGAGATGGACACAGGGGATAACAGGAAGAGATGGACACAGGGGATAACAGGAAGAGATGGACACAGGGGATAACAGGAAGAGATGGACACAGGGGATAACAGGAAGAGATGGACACAGGGGATAACAGGGGATAACAGGAAGAGATGGACACAGGGGATAACAGGAAGAGATGGACACAGGGGATAACAGGAAGAAGATGGACACAGGGGAAGATAACAGGGGATAACAGGAAGAGATGGACACAGATAACAGGAAGAGATGGACACAGGGGATAACAGGAAGAGATGGACACAGGGGATAACAGGGGATAACAGGAAGAGATGGACACAGGGGATAACAGGAAGAGATGGACACAGGGGATAACAGGGGATAACAGGAAGAGATGGACACAGGGGATAACAGGAAGAGATGGACACAGGGGATAACAGGAAGAGATGGACACAGGGGATAACAGGAAGAGATGGACACAGGGGATAACAGGGATACCAGGAAGAGATGGACATAACAGGAAGAGACACAGGGGATAACAGGAAGAGATGGACACAGGGGATAACAGGGGATACCAGGAAGAGATGGACACAGGGGATAACAGGGGATAACAGGAAGAGATGGACACAGGGGATAACAGGGGATACCAGGAAGAGATGGACACAGGGGATAACAGGGGATACCAGGAAGAGATGGACACAGGGGATAACAGGAAGAGATGGACACAGGGGATAACAGGGGATAACAGGAAGAGATGGACACAGGGGATAACAGGAAGAGATGGACACAGGGGATAACAGGAAGAGATGGACACAGGAAGAGATGGACACAGGGGATACAGGAAGAGATGGACACAGGGGATAACAGGAAGAGATGGACACAGGGGATAACAGGAAGAGACACAGATGGATAACACAGGGGATAACAGGAAGAGATGGACACAGGGGATAACAGGAAGAGATGGACACACAGGGGATAACAGGAAGATAACATGGAAGAGATGGACACAGGGGATAACAGGGGATACCAGGAAGAGATGGACACAGGGGATAACAGGAAGAGATGGACACAGGGGATAACAGGAAGAGATGGACACAGGGGATAACAGGAAGAGATGGACACAGGGATAACAGGGATAACAGGAAGAGATGGACACAGGGGATAACAGGAAGATGGACACAGGGGATAACAGGAAGAGATGGACACAGGGGATAACAGGAAGAGATGGACACAGGGGATAACAGGATAGGAAGAGATGGACACAGGGGATAACAGGGGATGGACACAGGAAGAGATGGACACAGGGGATAACAGGAAGAGATGGACACAGGGGATAACAGGAAGAGATGATGGATAACAGGGGGATAACAGGAAGAGATGGACACAGGGGATAACAGGAAGAGATGGACACAGGGATAACAGGGGAAGGAAGAGATGGACACAGGGGATAACAGGAAGAGATGGACACAGGGGATAACAGGAAGAGATGGACACAGGGATAACAGGAAGAGATGGACACAGGGGATAACAGGAAGAGAAGAGATGGACATAACAGGAAGAGATGGACACAGGGGATAACAGGAAGAAGATGGACACAGGGGATAACAGGAAGAGATGGACACAGGGGATAACAGGAAGAGATGGACACAGGGATAACAGGAAGAGATGGACACAGGGATAACAGGAAGAGATGGACACAGGGATAACAGGAAGAGATGGACACAGGAAGAGATGAAGAGATGGACACAGGGGATAACAGGAAGAGATGGACACAGGGGATAACAGGAAGAGATGGACACAGGGGATAACAGGGGATAACAGGAAGAGATGGACACAGGGGATAACAGGAAGAGATGGACACAGGGGATAACAGGAAGAGATGGACACAGGGGATAACAGGAAGAGATGGACACAGGGGATAACAGGAAGAGATGGACACAGGGGATAACAGGGGATACCAGGAAGAGATGGACACAGGGGATAACAGGAAGAGATGGACACAGGGGATAACAGGAAGAGATGGACACAGGGGATAACAGGAAGAGATGGACACAGGGGATAACAGGAAGAGATGGACACAGGGGATAACAGGAAGAGATGGACACAGGGGATAACAGGATAAGAGGAAGAGAGGACACAGGGGATACACAGGGGATACCAGGAAGAGATGGACACAGGGGATAACAGGAAGAGATGGACACAGGGGATAACAGGGGATACCAGGAAGAGATGGACACAGGGGATAACAGGGGATAACAGGAAGAGATGGACACAGGGGATAACAGGAAGAGATGGACACAGGGGATAACAGGGGATAACAGGAAGAGATGGACACAGGGGATAACAGGAAGAGATGGACACAGGGGATAACAGGAAGAGATGGACACAGGGGATAACAGGAAGAGATGGACACAGGGGATAACAGGAAGAGATGGACACAGGAAGAGATGGACACAGGGATAACAGGAAGAGATGGACACAGGGGATAACAGGGGATGGACAGGAGGGGATAACAGGAAGAGATGGACACAGGGGATAACAGGAAGAGATGGACACAGGGGATAGAGATGGACACAGGGGATAACAGGAAGGAAGATGGACACAGGGGATAACAGGGGATACCAGGAAGAGATGGACACAGGAAGATGGACACAGGGGATAACAGGAAGAGATGGACACAGGGGATAAAGAGAGGAAGAGATGGACACAGGGGATAACAGGAAGAGATGGACACAGGGGATAACAGGAAGAGAGATACACAGGGAAGGAAGAGATGGACACAGGGGATAACAGGAAGAGATGGACACAGGGGATAACAGGAAGGATGGACACAGGGGATAACAGAAGAGATGGACACAGGGGATAACAGGAAGATGACAGGAATAACAGGAAGAGATGGACAGGGGATAACAGGGGATAACAGGAAGATGGACACAGGGGATAACAGGAAGAGATGGACACAGGGGATAACAGGGGGATAACAGGAAGAGATGGACACAGGGGATAAAGAGATGGAAGATAACAGGAAGAGATGGACACAGGGGATAACAGGAAGAGATGGACACAGGGAAGAGATGGACACAGGGGATAACAGGAAGAGATGGACACAGGGGATAACAGGAAGAGATGGACACAGGGGATAACAGGAAGAGATGGACACAGGGGATAACAGGAAGAGATGGACACAGGGGATAACAGGAAGAGATGGACACAGGGGATAACAGGAAGAGATGGACACAGGGGATAACAGGAAGAGATGGACACAGGGGATAACAGGAAGAGATGGACACAGGGGATAACAGGGGATAACAGGAAGAGATGGACACAGGGGATAACAGGAAGAGATGGACACAGGGGATAACAGGAAGAGATGGACACAGGGGATAACAGGAAGAGATGGACACAGGGGATAACAGGAAGAGATGGACACAGGGGATAACAGGAAGAGATGGACACAGGGGATAACAGGAAGAGATGGACACAGGGGATAACAGGAAGAGATGGACAGGGGATTACAGGAAGAGATGGACACAGGGGATAACAGGAAGAGATGGACACAGGGGATAACAGGAAGAGATGGACACAGGGGATAACAGGAAGAGATGGACACAGGGGATAACAGGAAGAGATGGACACAGGGGATAACAGGGGATACCAGGAAGAGATGGACACAGGGATAACAGGAAGAGATGGACACAGGGATAACAGGGAGATGGACACAGGGAAGAGATGGACACAGGGGATAACAGGAAGAGATGGACACAGGGGATAACAGGGGATACCAGGAAGAGATGGACACAGGGGATAACAGGGGATGACAGGAAGAGATGGACACAGGGGATAACAGGAAGAGATGGACACAGGGGATAACAGGAAGAGATGGACACGGGATAACAGGGGAAGAAGATGATGACACAGGGGATAACAGGGGATGGACAGGAAGAGATGGACACAGGGATAACAGGAAGAGATGGACAGGAAGGAAGATGGACACAGGGGATAACAGGGGATAACAGGAAGAGATGGACACAGGGGATAACAGGAAGAGATGGACACAGGGGATAACAGGGGATAACAGGAAGAGATGGAGATGGAGGGGATAACAGGAAGAGATGGACACAGGGGATAACAGGGGATAACAGGAAGAGATGGACACAGGGGATAACAGGAAGAGATGGACACAGGGGATAACAGGAAGAGATGGACACAGGGGATAACAGGGGATAACAGGAAGAGATGGACACAGGGGATACCAGGAAGAGATGGACACAGGGGATAACAGGGGATAACAGGAAGAGATGGACACAGGGGATAACAGGAAGAGATGGACACAGGGGATAACAGGAAGAAGATGGACACAGGGGATAACAGGGGATACCAGGAAGAGATGGACACAGGACACAGGGGATGGAACAGAGATGGAACAGGGATAACAGGAAGAGATGGACACAGGGGATAACAGGGGATACCAGGAAGAGATGGACACAGGGGATAACAGGAAGAGATGGACACAGGGGATAACAGGGGATACAGGAAGAGATGGACACAGGGGATAACAGGAAGAGATGGACACAGGGGATAACAGGGGATGACAGGAAGAGATGGACACAGGGGATAACAGGAAGAGATGGACACAGGGGATAACAGGAAGAGATGGACACGGGATAACAGGGGATACCAGGAAGAGATGGACACAGGGGATAACAGGAAGAGATGGACACAGGGGATAACAGGGGATACCAGGAAGAGATGGACACAGGGGATAACAGGAAGAGATGGACACAGACAACAGGAAGGATGGATATAACAGGAAGAGATGGACACAGGGGATAACAGGAAGAGATGGACACAGGGGATAACAGGAAGAGATGGACACAGGGGATAACAGGAAGAGATGGACACAGGGGATAACAGGAAGAGATGGACACAGGGGATAACAGGAAGAGATGGACACAGGGGATAACAGGAAGAGGTGGAACAGGGGATAACAGGAAGAGGTGGACACAGGGGATAACAGGAAGAGATGGACACAGGAAGAGATGGACACAGGAAGAGATGGACACAGGGGATAACAGGAAGAGATGGACACAGGGGATAACAGGAAGAGATGGACACAGGGGATAACAGGAAGAGATGGACAGGAAGGAAGAGATGGACACAGGGGATGACAGGAAGAAGAGATGGACACAGGGGATAACAGGAAGAGATGGACACAGGGAGATGGAACAGGGGATACAGGAAGAGATGGACACAGGAGGATGGACAGGAAGAGATGGACACAGGGATAACAGGAAGAGATGGACACAGGGGATAACAGGAAGAGATGGACACAGGGGATAACAGGAAGAGATGGACACAGGGGATAACAGGGGACAGGAAGATGGACACAGGGGATAAGAGGAAGAGATGGACACAGGGGATAACAGGGGACACAGGGGGATAACAGGAAGAGATGGACACAGGGGATAACAGGAAGAGATGGACACAGGGGATAACAGGAAGAGATGGACACAGGGGATAACAGGAAGAGATGGACACAGGGGATAACAGGAAGAGATGGACACAGGGGATAACAGGAAGAGATGGACACAGGGGATAACAGGAAGAGATGGACACAGGGGATAACAGGAAGAGATGGACACAGGGGATAATAGGACAGAGGACACAGGGGATAACAGGAAGAGATGGACACAGGGATAACAGGAAGAGATGGACACAGGGGACAACAGGGGATAACAGGAAGAGATGGACACAGGGGATAACAGGAAGAGATGGACACAGGGATAACAGGAAGAGATGGACACAGGGATAACAGGAAGGGGATGACAGGAAGAGATGGACACAGGGGATAACAGGAAGAGATGCACACAGGGGATAACAGGAAGAGATGAACACAGGGGATAACAGGAAGAGATGGACACAGGGGATAGCAGGAAGAGATGGACACAGGGGATAACAGGGGATACCAGGAAGAGATGGACACAGGGGATAACAGGGAGAGATGGACACAGGGGATAACAGGAAGAGATGGACACAGGGGATAACAGGAAGAGATGGACACAGGGGATAACAGGAAGAGATGGACACAGGGGATAACAGGGGATAACAGGAAGAGATGGACACAGGGGATAACAGGAAGAGATGGACACAGGGGATAACAGGAAGAGATGGACACAGGGGATAACAGGAAGAGATGGACACAGGGGATAACAGGAAGAGATGGACACAGGGGAAGAGATGGACACAGGGGATAACAAGAGATGGACACAGGGGATAACAGGAAGAGATGGACACAGGGGATAACAGGAAGAGATGGACACAGGGGATAACAGGAAGAGATGGACACAGGGGATAACAGGAAGAGATGGACACAGGGATAACAGGAAGAGATGGACACAGGGGATAACAGGAAGAGATGGACACATGGACACAGGATAACAGGGGATAACAGGAAGAGATGGACACAGGGATAACAGGAAGAGATGGACACAGGGGATAACAGGAAGAGATGGACACAGGGGATAACAGGAAGAGAGGGACACAGGGATAACAGGAAGAGATGGACACAGGGGATAACAGGAAGAGATGGACACAGGGATAACAGGAAGATGGACACAGGGGATAACAGGAAGAGATGGACACAGGGGATAACAGGAAGAGATGGACACAGGGGATAACAGGAAGAGATGGACACAGGGGATAACAGGAAGAGATGGACACAGGGGATAACAGGAAGAGATGGACACAGGGATAACAGGAAGAGGTGGACACAGGGATAACAGGAAGAGATGGACACAGGGGATAACAGGAAGAGATGGACACAGGGGATAACAGGAAGAGATGGACACAGGGATAAGGAAGAGATGGACACAGGGGATGACAGGAAGAGATGGACACAGGGGATGGAACAGGAAGAGATGGACACAGGGGATAACAGGAAGATGGACACAGGATAACAGAAGATGGACACAGGGGATAACAGGAAGAGATGGACACAGGGGATAACAGGAAGAGATGGACACAGGGGATAACAGGAAGAGATGGACACAGGGGATAACAGGAAGAGATGGACACAGGGATAACAGGAAGAGATGGACACAGGGGATAACAGGAAGAGATGGACACAGGGGATAACAGGAAGAGATGGACACAGGGGATAACAGGAAGAGATGGACACAGGGGATAACAGGAAGAGATGGACACAGGGGATAACAGGAAGAGATGGACACAGGGGATAACAGGAAGAGATGGACACAGGGATGACAGGAAGAGATGGACAACAGGATAGAGGAAGAGATGGACACAGGGGATAACAGGGGATACAGGAAGAGATGGACACAGGGGATAACAGGAAGAGATGGACATAACAGGAAGAGATGGACAGGGGATAACAGGAAGAGATGGATGGGGATAACAGGGGATAACAGGAAGAGATGGACACAGGGAAGAGGTGGACACAGGAAGGAAGAGAGATGGACACAGGGGATAACAGGAAGAGATGGACACAGGGGATAACAGGAAGATAGAGAAGAGATGGACACAGGGGATAACAGGGATAGGAAGAGATGGACACAGGGGATAACAGGAAGAGATGGACACAGGGGATAACAGGGATAGGAAGAGATGGACACAGGGGATAACAGGAAGAGATGGACACAGGGGATAACAGGAAGAGATGGACACAGGGGATAACAGGAAGGAAGAGATGGACACAGGGATAACAGGAAGAGATGGACACAGGGGATAACAGGAAGAGATGGACACAGGGGATAACAGGAAGGAAGATGGACACAGGGGATAACAGGAAGAGATGGACACAGGGGATAACAGGAGAGATGGGATAACAGGAAGAGATGGACACAGGGGATAACAGGAAGAGATGGACACAGGGGATAACAGGAAGAGATGGACACAGGGGATAACAGGATAACAGGAAGAGATGGACACAGGGATAAAGGGATGGACAGGAAGAGATGGACACAGGGATAACAGGAAGAGATGGACACAGGGGATAACAGGAAGAGATGGACACAGGATAACAGGGATAACAGGAAGAGATGGACACAGGGGATAACAGGAAGAGATGGACACAGGGGATAACAGGAAGAGATGGACACAGGGGATGGACACAGGGGATAACAGGAAGAGATGGACACAGGGGATAACAGGAAGAGATGGACACAGGGGATAACAGGATGGACACAGGGGATAACAGGAAGAGATGGACACAGGGATAACAGGAAGAGATGGACAGAGGAGATGGACAGGGATAACAGGAAGAGATGGACACAGGAAGAGATGGACACAGGGGATAACAGGAAGAGATGGACACAGGGGATAACAGGAAGAGATGGACACAGGGGATAACAGGAAGAGATGGACACAGGGGATAACAGGAAGAGATGAAGGAAGAGATGGACACAGGGGATAACAGGAAGGAAGATGGACACAGGGGATAACAGGAAGAGATGGACACAGGGGATGGACACAGGGGATAACAGGAGTTGACAGGAAGATGGACACAGGGGATGACAGGAAGAGATGGACACAGTGGATAACAGGAAGAGATGGACACGGGATAACAGGAAGAGATGGACACAGGGGATGACAGGAAGAGGTGGACACAGGGGATAACAGGAAGAGGTGGACACAGGGGATACAGGAAGAGATGGACACGGAATAACAGGAAGAGATGGACACAGGGGATAACAGGAAGAGGTGGACACAGGGGATAACAGGAAGAGATGGACACAGGGGATAGCAGGAAGAGATGGACACAGGGGATAACAGGAAGAGGTGGACACAGGGGATAAGAGGAAGAGGTGGACACAGGGGATAACAGGAAGAGATGGACACAGGGGATAACAGGAAGAGATGGACACAGGGGATAACAGGAAGAGATGGACACAGGGGATAACAGGAAGAGATGGACACAGGGGATAACAGGAAGAGATGGACACAGGGGATAACAGGGGTTGACAGGAAGAGATGGACACAGGGGATGACAGGAAGAGATGGACACAGGGTATAACAGGAAGAGATGGACACAGGGGATAACAGGAAGAGATGGACACAGGGGATAACAGGAAGAGATGGACACAGGGATAACAGGAAGAGATGGACACAGGGTATAACAGGAAGAGATGGACACAGGGGATAACAGGGGTTGACAGGAAGAGATGGACACAGGGGATAACAGGAAGAGATGGACACAGGGGATAACAGGAAGAGATGGACACAGGGGATAACAGGAAGAGATGGACACAGGGGATAACAGGAAGAGGTGGACACAGGGGATAACAGGAAGAGATGGACACAGGGATAACAGGAAGAGATGGACACAGGGATAACAGGAAGAGATGGACACAGGGGATAACAGGAAGAGATGGACACAGGGGATAACAGGAAGAGATGGACACAGGGGATAACAGGAAGAGATGGACACGGGATAACAGGAAGAGATGGACACAGGGGATGACAGGAAGAGATGGACACAGGGGATAACAGGAAGAGATGGACACAGGGGATAACAGGAAGAGATGGACACGGGATAACAGGAAGAGATGGACACAGGGGATAACAGGAAGAGATGGACACAGGGGATAACAGGAAGAGATGGACACAGGGGATAACAGGAAGAGATGGACACAGGGGATAACAGGAAGAGATGGACACAGGGGATAACAGGAAGAGGTGGACACGGGATAACAGGAAGAGATGGACACAGGGGATAACAGGAAGAGATGGACACAGGGATAACAGGAAGAGATGGACACAGGGGATAACAGGATAAGAAGATGGACACAGGGGATAACAGGAAGAGATGGACACAGGGATAAGGAAGAGATGGATGGATAACAGGAAGAGATGGACAGGGATAACAGGAAGAGATGGACACAGGGGATAACAGGAAGAGATGGACACAGGGGATAACAGGAAGAAGAGATGGACACAGGGGATAACAGGAAGAGATGGACACAGGGATAACAGGAAGAGATGGACACAGGGGATAACAGGAAGAGATGGACACAGGGGATGACAGGAAGAGATGGACACAGGGGATAACAGGAAGAGATGGACACGGGATAACAGGAAGAGATGGACACAGGGGATAACAGGAAGAGATGGACACAGGGGATAACAGGAAGAGATGGACACAGGGGATAACAGGAAGAGATGGACACAGGGGATAACAGGAAGAGATGGACACAGGGGATAACAGGAAGAGATGGACACAGGGGATAACAGGAAGAGATGGACACAGGGGATAACAGGAAGAGATGGACACAGGGGATAACAGGAAGAGATGGACACAATAACAGGAAGAGAGATGGACACAGGGGATAACAGGAAGAGATGGACACAGGGGATAACAGGAAGAGATGGACACAGGGGATAACAGGAAGAGATGGACACAGGGGATAACAGGAAGAGATGGACACAGGGGATAACAGGAAGAGATGGACACAGGGGATAACAGGAAGAGATGGACACAGGGGATAACAGGAAGAGATGGACACAGGGATAACAGGAAGAGATGGACACAGGGGATAACAGGAAGAGATGGACACAGGGGATAACAGGAAGAGGTGGACACAGGGGATAACAGGAAGAGATGGACACAGGGGATAACAGGAAGAGATGGACACAGGGGATAACAGGAAGAGATGGACACAGGGGATAACAGGAAGAGATGGACACAGGGGATAACAGGAAGAGGTGATGGGGATGACACAGAGATGGACACAGGATAACAGGAAGAGATGGACACAGGGGATAACAGGAAGAGATGGACACAGGGGATAACAGGAAGAGATGGACACAGGGGATAACAGGAAGAGATGGACACAGGGGATAACAGGAAGAGATGGACACAGGGGATAACAGGAAGAGGTGGACAGGATAGAAGAGATGGACACAGGGATAACAGGAAGAGATGGACACAGGGGATAGAGGAAGATGGACACAGGGGATAGGAAGAGATACACAGGGAAGAGATGGACACAGGGGATAACAGGAAGAGATGGACACAGGGGATAACAGGAAGAGATGGACACAGGGGATAACAGGGGAAGGAAGAGATGGACAGGGATAACAGGAAGAGATGGACACAGGGTATAACAGGAAGAGATGGACACAGGGGATAACAGGGGTTGACAGGAAGAGATGGACACAGGGGATGACAGGAAGAGATGGACACAGTGGATAACAGGAAGAGATGGACACGGGATAACAGGAAGAGATGGACACAGGGGATAACAGGAAGAGATGGACACAGGGGATAACAGGAAGAGATGGACACAGGGGATAACAGGAAGAGATGGACACGGAATAACAGGAAGAGATGGACACAGGGGATAACAGGAAGAGATGGACACAGGGGATAACAGGAAGAGATGGACACAGGGGATAGCAGGAAGAGATGGACACAGGGGATAACAGGAAGAGGTGGACACAGGGGATAACAGGAAGAGATGGACACAGGGGATAACAGGAAGAGATGGACACAGGGGATAACAGGAAGAGATGGACACAGGGGATAACAGGAAGAGATGGACACAGGGGATAAGAGGAAGAGATGGACACAGGGGATAACAGGAAGAGGTGGACACAGGGATAACAGGAAGAGATGGACACAGGGGATAACAGGAAGAGATGGACACAGGGGATGACAGGAAGAGATGGACACAGGGGATAACAGGAAGAGATGGACACAGGGGATAGCAGGAAGAGATGGACACAGGGGATGACAGGAAGAGATGGACACAGGGGATAACAGGAAGAGATGGACACAGGGGATAACAGGAAGAGGTGGACACAGGGGATAACAGGAAGAGGTGGACACAGGGGATAACAGGAAGAGGTGGACACAGGGGATAGCAGGAAGAGATGGACACGGGATAACAGGAACAGGTGGACACAGGGGATAACAGGAAGAGATGGACACAGGGGATAGCAGGAAGAGATGGACACAGGGGATAGCAGGAAGAGATGGACACAGGGGTTACAAGAAGAGATGGTCACAAGGGATAGCAGGAAGAGATGGACACAGGGGATAGCAGGAAGAGATGGACACAGGGGTTTACAAGAAGAGATGGTCACAAGGGATAGCAGGAAGAGATGGACACAGGGGATAGCAGGAAGAGATGGACACAGGGGTTTACAAGAAGAGATGGTCACAAGGGATAGCAGGAAGAGATGGACACAGTGGATAACAACATAATGAAAGAGGGAAGTAAGGATGAAAAGAGGTTGTTATTTTCCGTCAATGATTGATACAAGTGAGAAAGAGAGAAAATTCAAAAAAAATTGCCGGCGTCTCGTTCAGTGTTAGAGTGGGATTCATAGACAGTGCGGTGCCCAGCTTGGCGGACGGAGCGAGGGACGTTGGTGCTCTGTGGGTGTCGTTACAGAAATAAATCACACATCGCCATGGTGACATGCCACCTCCGACAAGCCAACATGGCATTTGTTTGGAAATGATGGTAGCAGGCGCGCTGATAATGAAAAAATAGATCTGGCCAAACTGTTCCCCCAATATCTAGGACATTAAAACAGTGGAGTGGTTAGTCTAGGGTTTGATTTAGAACCGACAGCCAAGAAAGAAGAAGAGAGAAAAGAGAGAGAGAAGGATAGATGGAGAGACAGAGGAAGAGAGAAGGGAGAGAGAGAAGGATAGAGGATAGAGGGAAGGATGGAGACAGAGGAAGAGAAAGAGAGAGAAGGATAGAGGGAGGGATAGAGACAGAGGAAGAGAAAGAGAGAGAAGGATAGAGGGAGAGATAGAGACAGAGGAAGAGAAAGAGAGAGAAGGATAGAGGGAGAGATAGAGACAGAGGAAGAGAAAGAGAGAGAAGGATAGGGGAGGGATAGAGACAGAGGAAGAGGATAGAGACATAGAGGAAGATAGAGACAGAGGAAGAGAAAGAGAGAGAGGATAGAGGGAGAGATAGAGACAGAGGAAGAGAAAGAAAGAGAGAAGGATAGAGGATAGAGGGATAGAGACAGAGGAAGAGAAAGAGAAGAAGGATAGAGATAGAGGGAGGGATAGAGAAGAGGAAGAGAAAGAGGAGGGATAGAGGATAGAGGAGAGATAGAGAAAGAAGAGAAGGATAGAGGATAGAGGAGAGATAGATAGAGGGAGAGATAGAGACAGAGGAAGAGAAAGAGAGAGAAGGATAGAGGGAGGGATAGAGACAGAGGAAGAGAAAGAGAGAGAAGGATAGAGGATAGAGGGAGGGATAGAGACAGAGGAAGAGAAAGAGAGCGAAGGATAGAGAGAGATAGGATAGAGGAAGAGAAAGAGAGAGAAGGATAGAGGGACAGAGAGAAGAAGAGAAAGAGAGAGAAGGATAGGTGGAGAGATAGAGACAGAGGAAGAGAAAGAAGAAGGATAGAGGAGGATAGAGGATAGAGGGAGGGATAGAGACAGAGGAAGAGAAAGAGAGAGAAGGATAGAGGGGGAGGGATAGAGACAGAGGAAGAGAAAGAGAGAGAAGGATAGGTGGATAGAGGGAAGAGATAGAGACAAGGATAGAGGAGGGATAGAGACAGGAAGAGAAAGAGAGAGAAGGATAGAGGATAGAGGGAGGATAGAGACAGAGGAAGAGAAAGAGATAAGAAGGATAGAGGAGGGATAGAGACAGACAGGAAGAGAAAGAGAGAGATAGAGATAGAGGGAGGGATAGAGACAGAGGAAGAGAAAGAGAGAGAAGGATAGAGGGATAGAGGGATAGAGACAGAGGAAGAGAAGAGAGAGAAGAGGATAGAGGGAGGATAGAGACAGAGGAAAGAAAGATAGAGATAGAGACAGAGGAAGAGAAAGAGAGAAGGATAGAGGGAGAGATAGAGACAGAGGAAGAGAAAGAGAGAGAAGGATAGGTGGAGGATAGAGACAGAGGAAGAAGAGAAAGAGAGAAAGAAGGATAGAGGGAGGGATAGAGACAGAGGAAGAGAAAAAGAGAGAGAAGGATAGAGGATAGAGGGATAGAGACAGAGGAAGAGAAAGAGACAGAGGGAGGGATAGAGAAGAGAAGAGAAGAGAGAGAAGGATAGAGGGAGGATAGAGACAGAGGAAGAGAAAGAGAGAGAGAGGATAGAGGGAGAGATAGAGACAGAGGAAGAGAAAGAGAGAGATAGAGGGAGAGACAGATAAGAGAAAGAGAGAGAAGGATAGAGATAGAGAGGGATAGAGACAGAGGAAGAGAAAGAGAAGGATAGAGGATAGAGAGGGATAGAGACAGAGGAAGAGAAAGAGAGAGAAGATAGAGGAGAGATAGAGACAGAGGAAGAGAGAAGGAGAAGGATAGATAGAGACAGAGGAAGGAGAGAGAAGGATAGAGGGAGGGATAGAGACAGAGGAAGAGAAAGAGAGAGAAGGATAGAGGATAGAGGATAGAGACAGAGGAAGAGAAGAGAGAGAGAAGGATAGAGGATAGGAGGGAGAGATAGAGACAGAGGAAGAGAAAGAGAGAGAAGGATAGAGGATAGAGGGATAGAGACAGAGGAAGAGAAAGAGAGAGAGGAAGAGATAGAGGAGAGATAGAGACAGAGGAAGAAAAGAGAGAGAAGGATAGAGGATAGAGGAAGGGATAGAGACAGAGGAAGAGAAAGAGAGAGAAGGATAGAGGATAGAGGGAGGGATAGAGACAGAGGAAGAGAAAGAGAGAGAAGGATAGAGGATAGAGGGAGGGATAGAGACAGAGGAAGAGAAAGAGAGAGAAGGATAGAGGATAGAGGGATAGAGGGGAGAAAGAGAGAGAAGGATAGAGAGGGATAGAGACAGAGGAAGAGAAAGAGAGAGAAGGATAGAGGATAGAGGGATAGAGATAGAGACAGAGGAAGAGAGAGAAGGATAAGGATAGAGGGAGGATAGAGACAGAGGAAGAGAAAGAGAGAACAGAGGATAGAGGGGGAGGGATAGAGACAGAGGAAGAGAAAGAGAGAAAGGATAGAGGGAGAGGGATAGAGACAGAGGAAGAGAAAGAGAGAGAAGGATAGAGGATAGAGGAGAGATAGAGACAGAGGAAGAGAAAGAGAGAGAAGGATAGAGGGAGGGATAGAGACAGAGGAAGAGAAAGAGAGAGAAGGATAGAGGATAGAGGGAGAGATAGAGACAGAGGAAGAGAAAGAGAGAGAAGATAGAGGGAGGGATAGAGACAGAGGAAGAGAGAAAGAGAGAAGGATAGAGGATAGAGGGATAGAGACAGAGGAAGAGAAAGAGAGAGAAAGGATAGAGGGAGATAGAGACAGAGGAAGAGAAAGAGAGAGAAGGATAGAGGGAGAGATAGAGACAGAGGAAAAGAAAGAGAGAGAGGATAGAGGATAGAGGGAGAGATAGAGACAGAGGAAGAGAAAGAGAGAAGGATAGAGGAAGATAGAGGGAGAGATAGAGACAGAGGAAGAAAAGAGAAGAAGGATAGAGGGAGAGATAGAGACAGAGGAAGAGAAAGAGAGAGAAGGATAGAGGAGGGATAGAGACAGAGGAAGAGAAAGAGAAGGATAGAAGGATAGAGACAGAGAGATAAGAGATAGAGACAGAGGAAGAGAAAGAGAGAGAGAAGATAGAGGATAGAGGGAGAGATAGAGACAGAGGAAGAGAAGAGAAGAAAGGATAGAGGAGAGATAGAGACAGAGGAAGAGAAAGATAGAAGGATAGAGGGAGAGATAGAGACAGAGGAAGAGAAAGAGAGAGAAGGATAGAGGATAGAGGGAGAGATAGAGACAGAGGAAGAGAAAGAGAGAGAAGGATAGAGGGAGGGATAGAGACAGAGGAAGAGAAAGAGAGAGAAGGATAGAGGATAGAGGGAGGGATAGAGACAGAGGAAGAGAAAGAGAGAGAAGGATAGAGGGAGGGATAGAGACAGAGGAAGAGAAAGAGAGAGAGGATAGAGGATAGAGGGAGAGATAGAGACAGAGGAAGAGAAAGAGAGAGAAGGATAGAGGGAGAGATAGAGACAGAGGAAGAGAAAGAGAGAGAAGGATAGAGGATAGAGGGAGGGATAGAGACAGAGGAAGAGAAAGAGAGAGAAGGATAGAGGATAGAGGGAGGAGAGAGGAGAGAAAGAGGAAGGATAGAGGGAGGGATAGAGACAGAGGAAGAGAGAGAGGATAGAGGATAGAGGATAGGACAGAGGAATAGATAGAGGGAGGATAGAGACAGAGGAAGAGAAAGAAGAGAAGGATAGAGGATAGAGAAGAGAAAGAGAGGATAGAGGGAGGAAGAGAAAGAGAGAAGGAGAGGAAGAGGAGATTAAAGAGATAGAAGGATAGAGGGAGATAGAGACAGAGGAAGAGGAGAGAGACAGGGATAGAGAGAGGAAGAGAAAGAGAGAGAAGGATAGGAGAGAGGAAGATAGAGACAGAAGGAAAGAGAAAGAGAAGAAAGGAAGGATAGAGGAGAGATAGAGAAGAGAAAGAGAGACAGATAGGAAGATAGAAAGAGAGAGAAGGATAGAGGATAGAGGGAGAGAAAGAGAGAGAAGGATAGAGGGAGGGATAGAGACAGAGGAAGAGAAAGAGAGAGAAGGATAGAGGATAGAGGGAGGGATAGAGACAGAGGAAGAGAAAGAGAGAGAAGGATAGAGGGAGGGATAGAAACAGAGGAAGATAAGAGAGAGAAGGATAGAGGGAGAGATAGAGACAGAGGAAGAGAAAGAGAGAGAAGGATAGGTGGAGGGATAGAGACAGAGGAAGAGAAAGAGAGAGAAGGATAGAGGGAGGGATAGAGACAGGAAGAGAAAGAGAGAGAAGGATAGAGGATAGAGGGAGGGATAGAGACAGAGGAAGAGAAAGAGAGCGAAGGATAGAGGATAGAGGGAGGGATAGAGACAGAGGAAGAGAAAGAGAGAGAAGGATAGAGGGAGGGATAGAGACAGAGGAAGAGAAAGAGAGAGAAGGATAGAGGGAGGATAGAGACAGAGGAAGAGAAAGAGAGAGAGAGGATAGAGGGAGGGATAGAAACAGAGGAAGGATAGAGAGAAGGATAGAGGGAGGGATAGAGACAGAGGAAGAGAAAGAGAGAGAAGGATAGAGGGAGGGATAGAGACAGAGGAAGAGAAAGAGAGAGAAGGATAGAGGGAGGGATAGAGACAGAGGAAGAGAAAGAGAGAGAAGGATAGAGGATAGAGGGGATAGAGACAGAGGAAGAGAAAGAGAGCGAAGGATAGAGGATAGAGGGAGGGATAGAGACAGAGGAAGAGAAAGAGAGAGAAGGATAGAGGGAGAGATAGAGACAGAGGAAGAGAAAGAGAGAGAAGGATAGAGGATAGAGGGAGGGATAGAGACAGAGGAAGAGAAAGAGAGAGAAGGATAGAGGGAGGGATAGAGACAGAGGAAGATAAGAGAGAGAAGGATAGAGGGAGAGATAGAGACAGAGGAAGAGAAAGAGAGAGAAGGATAGGTGGAGGGATAGAGACAGAGGAAGAGAAAGAGAGAGAAGGATAGAGGATAGAGACAGGAAGAGAAAGAAGAGAAGGAGAGAGGATAGAGGGAGGGATAGAGACAGAGGAAGAGAAAGAGAGCGAAGGATAGAGGATAGAGGGAGGGATAGAGACAGAGGAAGAGAAAGAGAGAAAAGGATAAAGGATAGAGGGAGGGATAGAGACAGAGGAAGAGAAAGAGAGAGAAGGATAGAGGATAGAGGGAGAGATAGAGACAGAGGAAGAGAAAGAGAGAGAAGGATAGAGGGAGGGATAGAGACAGAGGAAGAGAAAGAGAGAGAAGGATAGAGGATAGAGGAGAGATAGAGACAGAGGAAGAGAAGAGAGAGAGAAGGATAGAGGGAGGGATAGAGACAGAGGAAGAGAAAGAGAGGGAAGGATAGAGGGAGAGATAGAGACAGAGGAAGAGAAAGAGAGAGAAGGATAGAGGATAGAGGGAGAGATAGAGACAGAGGAAGAGAAAGAGAGAGAAGGATAGAGGGAGAGATAGAGACAGAGGAAGATAAGAGAGAGAAGGATAGAGACAGAGGAAGAGAAAGAGAGAGAAGGATAGAGGATAGAGGGAGAGATAGAGACAGAGGAAGAGAAAGAGAGAGAAGGATAGAGGGGAGAGATAGAGACAGAGGAAGAGAAAGAGAGAGAAGGATAGAGGGAGAGATAGAGACAGAGGAAGATAAGAGAGAGAAGGATAGAGGATAGAGGGAGAGATAGAGACAGAGGAAGAGAAAGAGAAGGATAGAGGATAGAGGGAGAGATAGAGACAGAGGAAGAGAAAGAGAGAGAAGGATAGAGGGAGGGATAGAGACAGAGGAAGAGAAAGAGAGAGAAGGATAGAGGATAGAGGGAGAGATAGAGACAGAGGAAGAGAAAGAGAGAGAAGGATAGATGGAGAGATAGAGACAGAGGAAGAGAAAGAGAGAGAAGGATAGAGGATAGAGGGAGGGATAGAGACAGAGGAAGAGAAAGAGAGAGAAGGATAGAGGGAGAGAGAGACAGAGGAAGAGAAAGAGAGAGAAGGATAGAGGATAGAGGGAGAGAGAGACAGAGGAAGAGAAAGAGAGAGAAGGATAGAGGATAGAGGGAGGGATAGAGACAGAGGAAGAGAAAGAGAGAGAAGGATAGAGGGAGAGATAGAGACAGAGGAAGAGAAAGAGAGAGAAGGATAGAGGGAGAGATAGGGACAGAGGAAGAGAAAGAGAGAGAAGGATAGATGATAGAGGGAGGGATAGAGACAGAGGAAGAGATGCTAGAACCGTAGTACTGTTCAGGGTAGAGGTGTGTGTGTTTGCAGTATAGGCTGTGTTGTGTTGAAAGAGGATGAGGCCGGTCTTTCCCATGGCCTAAGTAAGGTTCCTGAGCCATGAGAACCACACATGGACCAGCTGTATAGAGTCAACAGGATCAATCTACACAGAACCACCTTACACTCATTCACAACTTGTCTGTTTGTTTGCTCATTTATCCATTAATGTGTTGTCTTTGTTTTTGCAAGAGGGACCCAAATATTCCTTGGCATGACTGCCTACCCTCCTGCATGCTGGATTTCGATTTGGGGACTTTTGGTTACAGTCCATCTTATTTTCGTACTGGCAGGCAATGTTTGAAATCACACACACACACACACACACACACACACACACACACACACACACACACACACACACACACACACACACACACACACACACACACACACACACACACACACACACACACACACACACACACACACACACACACACACACACACACACACACACACACACACACACACACACACACACACACACACACACACACACACACACACACACACACACACACACACACACACACACACACACACACACACACACACACACACACACACACACACACACACACACACACACACACACACACACACACACACACACACACACACACACACACACACACACACACACACACACACACACACACACACACACACACACACACACACACACACACACACACACACACACACACACACACACACACACACACACACACACACACACACACACACACACACACACACACACACACACACACACACACACACACACACACACACACACACACACACACACACACACACACACACACACACACACACACACACACACACACACACACACACACACACACACACACACACACACACACACACACACACACACACACACACACACACACACACACACACACACACACACACACACACACACACACACACACACACACACACACACACACACACACACACACACACACACACACACACACACACACACACACACACACACACACACACACACACACACACACACACACACACACACACACACACACACACACACACACACACACACACACACACACACACACACACACACACACACACACACACACACACACACACACACACACAGAGTCTGGGAGATACATTAGCATTCTGGGGAAGTAGAGTCTGGAGAAGCTCTGTGTTAGAGCTCTACCTACATCAAAGACTTAGAGAGGGAGAGAGGACAGAGATTGGGAAGGGGGAGTGAGAGGAGAGAGAAAGAGCAGGGGAGAGAGAGATGACGTGAGAGTGAGATCAGGAGATGGGGCGGGGGATAAAAAAAGAGAGATGGAGAGAGGAAACCGGAGAGGGGGAGAGAGAGAGGGAACCAGAGAGGTGGGGAGAGAGAGGGAACCGGAGAGGGGGAGAGAGGGAACCAGAGAGGTGGGAAGAGAGGTGGAACCAGAGAGGTGGGAAGAGAGGTGGAACCGGAGAGTTGGGGAGAGAAGTGGAACCGGAGAGGTGGGGAGAGAGAGGGAACCGGAGAGAGGGAGAGAGAGAGGGAACCAGAGAGGTGGAACCGGAGAGGTGGGAAGAGAGGTGGAACCGGAGAGGTGGGGAGAGAGATAGGGAACCGGAGAGAGGGAGAGAGAGAGGGAACCAGAGAGGTGGGAAGCGAGGTGGAACCAGAGAGGTGGAACCAGAGAGGTGGGAAGAGAGGTGGAACCGGAGAGGTGGGGAGAGAGAGGGAACCAGAGAGGTGGAAGAGAGGTGGAACCAGAGAGGTGGGAAAAGAGGTGGAACCGGAGAGGTGGGGAGAGGGGGGGAACCGGAGAAGGAGAGATGGAGAGGGAACCAGAGAGAGGGAGAGAGAGCGAACTGGAAAGGGAGAGAGAGAGAGGAACCGGAGAGGGGAGAGAGAGAGGGAACCGGAGAGAGAGAGGGAACCGGAGAGAGGGGAGAGAGAGAGGAAACGGAGAGAGGGAGAGAGAGAGGGAACCAGAGTGAGGGGAGAGAGAGAGGGAACCGGAGAGAGGGGAGAGAGAGAGGGAACCGGAGAGAGGGAGAGAGAGAGGGAACCGGAGAGAGGGGAGAGAGAGAGGGAACCGGAGAGAGGGGAGAGAGAGAGGGAACCGGAGAGAGGGAGAGAGAGAGGGAACCGGAGAGAGGGGAGAGAGAGAGGGAACCGAAGAGGGGGAGAGGATTTTAAGTTAAAGCTACTGTGGGTTTCTTGTTCGGTTCAGTATACTGTCCTTGTTCTAAACATAGTGTGGTTCCCACTTCCCACTGCTACCTCCCTCTCAACTAGTCACATAGATATCACCCCCTGTCTGTCTGTTTGCACAGGTGGACAGTCCGTGTGTGTGCACGTGTCTAGTTGGAAGGGTTGGTGACATTAAATACATTGTGTGGAAGTTTATGGGTAGGGTTTGAAAATGATTATGTAGCATGGGAATGGGTGGACACGCATAGCTAAAATGGTCCGTACAGAAAGCCATTATGTTTCTGGGGGGATTGTAAATGATAACGGTATACAGGTTGGAGGAGAGAAGTTGCACCATGTGTCACTCAAGGCAGCTTCAGAACTTAAGCTCCTGCAGGGTGTTGTGAGTGATATGGTGTGACTGTAGACCAAACAGAAACTGGACACCCACATCTGTGTGTGTGAGTCTGTGTGTGTGTAGCACGCCCGAGTCTGTGTGTGTGTGTGTGTAAACACGCCTGAGTCCGTGTGTGTGTAAACATGCCTGAGTCTGTGTGTGTGTAAAAACGTCTGAGTCTGTGTGTGTGTAAAAACGCCTGAGTCTGTGTGTGTGTAACACTCCTGAGTCTGTGTGTATGTAACACTCCTGAGTCTGTGTGTGTGTAACACTCCTGAGTCTGTGTGTGTGCATTGTGTTTGTCCCAACTCTTTATCTCCTGCAGGAGTAAAACCAGTCAAGAGAGGGCACTGTCCCCCTCTCTCTTTAACATTCACTTCTATACTCCAGCTCTCCCTGATGGCTCTTTCATGGTTTCTGTTGCTGACTTGCACGGTTCTACTTCAGGGACAGATACTGGTACGGTTACACTTCAGGGACAGATACTGGTATGGTTACACTTCAGGGACAGATACAGGTATGGTTACACTTCAGGGACAGATACTGGTATGGTTACACTTCAGGGACAGATACTGGTATGGTTACACTTCAGGGACAGATACAGGTATGGTTACACTTCAGGGACAGATACTGGTATGGTTACACTTCAGGGACAGATACTGGTATGGTTACACTTCAGGGACAGATAGTGGTATGGTTACACTTCAGGGACAGATACTGGTATGTCTAGAATTAGGGACAGGTGCTAGTATGGTTATACTTCAGGGACAGATACTGGTACGGTTACACTTCAGGGACAGATACTGGTATGGTTACACTTCAGGGACAGATACGGGTATGGTTACACTTCAGGGACAGATACTAGTATGGTTACACTTCAGGGACAGATACTGGTATGGTTACACTTCAGGGACAGATACTGGTATGTCTAGAATTAGGGACAGGTGCTCGTATGGTTACACTTCAGGGACAGGTGCTGTATGGTTATACTTCAGGGAAAGGTGGGGGTATGGTTACACTTCAGGGACAGGTGGGGTATGGTTACACTTCAGGGGCTGGTGGGGGTATGGTTACATTTCAGGGTCAGATACTGATATGGTTACACTTCAGGGACAGAGGTTGGTATGGTTACACTTCAGGGACAGATACTGGTATGGTTACACTTCAGGGACAGGTAGTGGAATGGTTACACTCCAGGGGCTGGTGGTGGTATGGTTACACTTCAGGGACAGGTAGTGGAATGGTTACACTTCAGGGACAGGTGTTTTATGGTAACACTTCAGGGACAGGGGGTGGTATGGATACACTTCAGGGACAGGTGCTGGTATGGTTACACTTCAGGGACAGGTGATGGTATGGTTAAACTTCAGGGACAGGTACTGGTACGGTTACACTTCAGGGACAGGTGCTTGTATGGTTACACTTCAGGGACAGGTTGTGGTATTGTTACACTTCATTGAGAGATGATGGTATGGTTACATTTACATTTACATTTAAGTCATTTAGCAGACGCTCTTATCCAGAGCGACTTACAAATTGGTGCATTCACCTTATGACCTCCAGTGGAACAGTAGTGCATCTAAATCTTTTCAGGGGGGGGGTGAGAGGGATTACTTTATCCTATCCTAGGTATTCCTTAAAGAGGTGGGGTTTCAGGTGTCTCCGGAAGGTGGTGATTGACTCCGCTGTCCTGGCGTCGTGAGGGAGTTTGTGGTTACACTTCAGGGACAGGGGGTGGTATGATTACACTTCAGGGACTGGTGCTGGTATGGTTACACTTCAGGGACAGGTGCTGGTATGGTTACACTTCAGGGAGAGGTGCTGGTATGGTTACACTTCAGGGACTGGTGCTGGTATGATTACACTTCATTGAGAGATGATGGTATGGTTACACTTCTGGAACAGGTACTGGTATGGTTACACTTCAGGGAGAGATGATGGTATGGTTACACTTCAGGGACAAGTGTTCGCACCATTACACTTCAGGGGCTGGTGGTGGTATGGTTACACTTCAGGGACAGGTGGTGGTATGGTTACACTTCAGGGACAGGTGCTGGTATGGTTAAACTTCAGGGACAGGTTATTGTATGGTTACACTTCAGGGACATGTGCTGTTATGGTTACACTTTGGGGACAGGAGCTGGTATGGTTACATTTCAGGGACAGGTACTGGTATGGTTACACTTCAGTGACAGGTTCTTGTATGGTTACACTTCAGGGACAGGTGGTGGTATTGTTACACTTCATTGAGCGATGATGGTATGGTTACACTTCAGGGACAGGGGGTGGTATGATTACACTTCCGGGACAGATGCTGGTATGGTTACACTTCGGGGAGAGATGATGGTATGGTAAAACTTCAGGTTTAGGGGAGGTATGATTACAGTTCAGGGACTGGTGCTGGTATGGTTACACTTCAGGGACAGTTGCTGGTATGGTTACACTTCAGGGATAGGGAGTGGTATGGTTACACTTCAGGGACAGGTGCTGGTATGGATACACTTCAGGGACAGGTGCTGGTATGGTTACACTTCAGGGACATGTGCTGTTATGGTTACACTTCAGGGACAGGTACTGGTACGGTTACACTTCAGGGACAGGTGCTTGTATGGTTACACTTCAGGGACAGGTTGTGGTATTGTTACACTTCATTGAGAGATGATGGTATGGTTACACTTCAGGGACAGGGGGTGGTATGATTACACTTCAGGGACTGGTGCTGGTATGGTTACACTTCAGGGACAGGTGCTAATATGGTTACACTTCAGGGAGAGGTGCTGGTATGGTTACACTTCAGGGACTGGTGCTGGTATGATTAAACTTCAGGGACAGGTGCTGGTATGGTTACACTTCAGGGACAGATACTGGTATGGTTACACTTCAGGGACTGGTGCTGGTATGGTTACACTTCAGGGACAGGTGCTGGTATGGTTACACTTCAGGGACAGATACTGGTATGGTTACACTTCAGGGACAGGTGCTGGTATGATGACACTTCAGGGACAGGTGCTGGTATGGTTACACTTCAGGGACTGGTGGTGGTATGGTTACACTTCAGGGACAGGTGCTGGTATGGTTACACTTCAGGGACAGATACTGGTATGGTTACACTTCAGGGACAGGTGCTGGTATGATGACACTTCAGGGACAGGTGCTGGTATGGTTACACTTCAGGGACTGGTGGTGGTATGGTTACACTTCAGGGGCTGGTGGTGGTATGGTTACATTTCAGGGGCTGGAGGGGATATGGTTACATTTCAGGGGCTGGTGGTGGTATGGTTACATTTCAGGGTAAGATACTAGTATGGTTACACTTCTGGAACAGATACTGGTATGGTTACACTTCAGGGACAGGGGGTGTTATGGTTACACTTCCAGGACAGATACTGGTATGGTTGCACTTCAGGGACAGGGGGTGTTATGGTTACACTTCAGGGACCGGGGTTGGTATGGTTACACTTCAGAGACATGTGCTGTTATGGTTACACTTCTGGAACAGGTACTGGTATGGTTACACTTCAGGGAGAGATGATGGTACGGTTACACTTCAGGGACATGTGCTTGTATGGTTACACTTCAGGGACAAGTGTTCGCACCATTACACTTCAGGGGCTGGTGGTGGTATGGTTACACTTCAGGGACAGGTGCTGGTATGATGACACTTCAGGGACAGTTGCTGGTATGGTTACACTTCAGGGACTGGTGGTGGTATGGTTACACTTCAGGGACAGGTGCTGGTATGGTTACACTTCAGGGACAGATACTGGTATGGTTACACTTCAGGGACAGGTGCTGGTATGATGACACTTCAGGGACAGGTGCTGGTATGGTTACACTTCAGGGACTGGTGGTGGTATGGTTACACTTCAGGGGCTGGTGGTGGTATGGTTACATTTCAGGGGCTGGAGGGGATATGGTTACATTTCAGGGACTGGTGCTGGTATGGTTACACTTCAGGGACAGTTGCTGGTATGGTTACACTTCAGGGATAGGGAGTGGTATGGTTACACTTCAGGGACAGGTGCTGGTATGGATACACTTCAGGGACAGGTGCTGGTATGGTTACACTTCAGGGACATGTGCTGTTATGGTTACACTTCAGGGACAGGTACTGGTACGGTTACACTTCAGGGACAGGTGCTTGCATGGTTACACTTCAGGGGCTGGTGGTGGTATGGTTACATTTCAGGGGCTGGAGGGGATATGGTTACATTTCAGGGGCTGGTGGTGGTATGGTTACATTTCAGGGTGAGATACTAGTATGGTTACACTTCTGGAACAGATACTGGTATGGTTACACTTCAGGGACAGGGGGTGTTATGGTTACACTTCCAGGACAGATACTGGTATGGTTGCACTTCAGGGACAGGGGGTGTTATGGTTACACTTCAGGGACCGGGGTTGGTATGGTTACACTTCAAAGACATGTGCTGTTATGGTTACACTTCTGGAACAGGTACTGGTATGGTTACACTTCAGGGAGAGATGATGGTACGGTTACACTTCAGGGACATGTGCTTGTATGGTTACACTTCAGGGACAAGTGTTCGCACCATTACACTTCAGGGGCTGGTGGTGGTATGGTTACACTTCAGGGACAGGTGGTGGTATGGTTACACTTCAGGGACAGGTGCTGGTATGGTTAAACTTCAGGGACAGGTTATTGTATGGTTACACTTCAGGGACATGTGCTGTTATGGTTACACTTTGGGGACAGGAGCTGGTATGGTTACATTTCAGGGACGGTTACTGGTATGGTTACACTTCAGTGACATGTTCTTGTATGGTTACACTTCAGGGACAGGTGGTGGTATTGTTACACTTCATTGAGCAATGATGTTATGGTTACACTTCAGGGACAGGGGGTGGTATGATTACACTTCCGGGACAGATGCTGGTATGGTTACACTTCGGGGAGAGATGATGGTATGGTAAAACTTCAGGTTTAGGGGTGGTATGATTACACTTCAGGGACTGGTGCTGGTATGGTTACACTTCAGGGACAGTTGCTGGTATGGTTACACTTCAGGGATAGGGAGTGGTATGGTTACACTTCAGGGACAGGTGCTGGTATGGATACACTTCAGGGACAGGTGCTGGTATGGTTACACTTCAGGGACATGTGCTGTTATGGTTACACTTCAGGGACAGGTACTGGTACGGTTACACTTCAGGGACAGGTGCTTGTATGGTTACACTTCAGGGACAGGTTGTGGTATTGTTACACTTCATTGAGAGATGATGGTATGGTTACACTTCAGGGACAGGGGGTGGTATGATTACACTTCAGGGACTGGTGCTGGTATGTTTACACTTCAGGGACAGGTGCTGGTATGGTTACACTTCAGGGAGAGGTGCTGGTATGGTTACACTTCAGGGACTGGTGCTGGTATGATTACACTTCAGGGACAGGTGCTGGTATGGTTACACTTCAGGGACAGATACTGGTATGGTTACACTTCAGGGACAGGTGCTGGTATGGTTACACTTCAGGGACAGGTGCTGGTATGGTTACACTTTCGGGACAGGTGATGGTATGGTTACACTTCAGGGAGAGATAATGGTATGGTTACACTTCAGGGACAGGTGCTGGTATGATGACACTTCAGGGACAGGTGCTGGTATGGTTACACTTCAGGGACTGGTGGTGGTATGGTTACACTTCAGGGACAGGTGCTGGTATGGTTACACTTCAGGGACAGATACTGGTATGGTTACACTTCAGGGACAGGTGCTGGTATGATGACACTTCAGGGACAGGTGCTGGTATGGTTACACTTCAGGGACTGGTGGTGGTATGGTTACACTTCAGGGGCTGGTGGTGGTATGGTTACATTTCAGGGGCTGGAGGGGATATGGTTACATTTCAGGGGCTGGTGGTGGTATGGTTACATTTCAGGGTGAGATACTAGTATGGTTACACTTCTGGAACAGATACTGGTATGGTTACACTTCAGGGACAGGGGGTGTTATGGTTACACTTCAGAGACCGGGGTTGGTATGGTTACACTTCAGAGACATGTGCTGTTATGGTTACACTTCTGGAACAGGTACTGGTATGGTTACACTTCAGGGAGAGATGATGGTACGGTTACACTTCAGGGACATGTGCTTGTATGGTTACACTTCAGGGACAAGTGTTCGCACCATTACACTTCAGGGGCTGGTGGTGGTATGGTTACACTTCAGGGACAGGTGGTGGTATGGTTACACTTCAGGGACAGGTGCTGGTATGGTTAAACTTCAGGGACAGGTGCTGGTATGGTTGCACTTCAGGGACCGATACTGGTATGGTTACACTTCAGGGACAGGTTATTGTATGGTTACACTTCAGGGACATGTGCTGTTATGGTTACACTTTGGGGACAGGAGCTGGTATGGTTACACTTCAGGGACAGGTATTGGTATGGTTACACTTCAGTGACAGGTTCTTGTATGGTTACACTTCAGGGACAGGTGGTGGTATTGTTACACTTCATTGAGCGATGATGGTATGGTTACACTTCAGGGACAGGGGGTGGTATGATTACACTTCCGGGACAGATGCTGGTATGGTTACACTTCGGGGAGAGATGATGGTATGGTAAAACTTCAGGTTTAGGGGTGGTACGATTACACTTCAGGGACTGGTGCTGGTATGGTTACACTTCAGGGACAGTTGCTGGTATGGTTACACTTCAGGGATAGGGAGTGGTATGGTTACACTTCAGGGACAGGTGCTGGTATGTTTACACTTCAGGGGCTGGTGGTGGTATGGTTACATTTCAGGGGCTGGTGGTGGTATGGTTACATTTCGGGGTGTGATACGGTTATGGTTACACTTAAGGGACAGGGGTTGGTATGGTTACACTTCAGGGACAGGGGGTGTTATGGTTACACTTCAGGGACAGGTGCTGGTATGGTTACACTTCAGGGACAGATACTGGTATGGTTACACTTCAGGGACCGGGGTTGTTATGGTTACATTTCAGGGACAGGTGCTGGTATGATTACACTTCAGGGACAGGCGCTAATATGGTTACACTTCAGGGACATGTGCTGGTATGGATACACTTCAGGGACTGGTGCTGGAATGGATACACTTCAGGGACAGGGGGTGGTATGGTTACACTTCAGGGACTGGTGCTGGTATGGTTACACTTCAGGGACAGGTTATTGTATGGTTACACTTCAGGGACAGGTACTGGTATGGTTACACTTCAGGGACAGGTTCTTCTATGGTTACACTTCAGGGACAGGGGGTGGTATGATTACACTTCAGGGACAGGTGCTGGTATGGTTACACTTCAGGGAGAAATGATGGTATGGTTACACTTCAGGGGCTGGTATGGTTACACTTCAGGGACAGGTGCTGGTATGGTTACACTTCAGGGACAGGTGCTGGTATGGTTACACTTCAGGGACAGGTGCTAATATGGTTACACTTCAGGGACAGGTGCTGGTATGGTTACACTTTCGGGACAGGTGATGGTATGGTTACACTTCAGGGAGAGATAATGGTATGGTTACACTTCAGGGAGAGATGATGGTATGGTTACACTTCAGGGACAGACACTGGTATGGTTACACTTCAGGGACAGGTGATGGTATGGTTACACTTCAGTGAGAGATGATGGAATGGTTACACTTCAGGGACAGGTGCTGGTATGGTTACACTTCAGGGACAGACACTGGTATGGTTACACTTCAGGGACAGGTGCTGGTATGGTTACACTTCAGTGAGAGATGATGGTATGGTTACACTTCAGGGACAGGGGGTGGTATGGTTACACTTCAGGGACTGGTGCTGGTATGGTTACACTTCAGGGACAGGTTATTGTATGGTTACACTTCAGGGACAGGTACTGGTATGGTTACACTTCAGGGACAGGATCTTCTATGGTTACACTTCACGGACAGGGGGTGGTATGATTACACTTCAGGGACAGGTGCTGGTATGGTTACACTTCAGGGAGAAATGATGGTATGGTTACACTTCAGGGACAGGTGCTGGTATGGTTACACTTCAGGGACAGGTGCTGGTATGGTTACACTTCAGGGACAGGTGCTGGTATGGTTACACTTCAGGGACAGGTGCTGGTATGGTTACACTTCAGGGACAGGTGCTAATATGGTTACACTTCAGGGACAGGTGCTGGTATGGTTACACTTTCGGGACAGGTGATGGTATGGTTACACTTCAGGGAGAGATAATGGTATGGTTACACTTCAGGGAGAGATGATGGTATGGTTACACTTCAGGGACAGGTGCTGGTATGGTTACACTTCAGTGAGAGATGATGGAATGGTTACACTTCAGGGACAGGTGCTGGTATGGTTACACTTCACGGACAGACACTGGTATGGTTACACTTCAGGGACAGGTGCTGGTATGGTTACACTTCAGGGACAGGGGGTGGTATGGTTACACTTCAGGGACAGGTGCTGGTCCGGTTTCTCTCCGTTTTAGATTTCCAGCATATCCAGTTTGAGGGTTTTATCCGTCTGGAGGGAGGGAGGGAGGGAGGGAGGGAGAGAGAGGTTGAGTCCACTCACCTTATCTTTCTGTGTTGTGATGGCTGCAGTGGAAAAGTGGAGGGAAGAGAGAGACATGTTTACATTGTCAGAATCAGAAGCTCTTAGTGTGTGTATCAGTGTGTGTTTATATCTGTGTGTGTGTACCATACAGTGTTTGACTGTATAGATGAGAGTGGTGTGTGTGTGTGTGAGTTTCCGATCTCATTGCTCGTTAAGAGAAAAATGTGTTTGTGAGTGTGTGTTGAAGTGAGTCCAACCATTTACTCCTTCGTTGATCTCTCTACTTTATCTCTCCTCTCATTCTTCCGTCATTCTTCCGCACCCAATCATCCGTTGTGGAGGCGTGAGGATCTGCTCTCCTGCTCCACTTCTCTCCGTCTTGTTCTAGCTCCCCTGGTTCCTGAGTACTAATTACCCATGCTCCTTGTGGTGGCCTCTCCTTTGAAGTTATTTTAGCGCAGATCTTTAACAGAGCTACTGCAGACAGAGCAAGGGAAATAGCTTGGCCAAGAGCTCCCAGTGTGTGTGTGTGTGTGTGTGTGTGTGTGTGTGTGTGTGTGTGTGTGTGTGTGTGTGTGTGTGTGTGTGTGTGTGTGTGTGTGTGTGTGTGTGTGTGTGTGTGTGTGTGTGTGTGTGTGTGTGTAAGCCCTATGCATGACTGCTAGTCTTCTGAGCGAGTAGACTGCCGCCTCGTCTGGTCGTCATGCTTGTGTTGCACTGAATGGAGCCTCTCTCCATTTCTACGGAATTATCAAGTGAGTCAAATCAAACCGAGTACGTACGTACACACACACACACACACACACACACACACACACACACACACACACACACACACACACACACACACACACACACACACACACATTTCAACTAAAGCGGACCATATTTTGATATCACGACTCTGTTGTAATCTATACGGTCGTTTTCTCTCTACTCTCTCTCTTTCTACCCCCACCCCTCTCCCCAAATACAGAGAGAGAGAGACAGAGAGACAAGAGAGATAAAGAGAAAGAGAACTGTTTGTTTTTGAAGGGCTTGGCAGTGCGTTAATTATCTCTCAGCGTACAGTATCTTAAGTACTCCCACTCTACCACTCTAGAGAGTTTAGAGGGACAGACACAGACTGACAGACCCTCAATACTGCTGTGGTTAACAGGGAGATATATATATATATATATATATAGAGAGAGAGAGAGAGAGAGAGCGAGAGAGAGAGAGAGAGAGAGAGCGAGAGAGAGAGAGAGAGAGAGAGAGAGAGAGAGAGCGAGAGAGAGAGAGAGAGAGCGAGAGAGAGAGAGAGAGAGAGAGAGAGAGAGAGAGAGAGATAAACATAAAGAAAGAGAGGAAAGTGGAAGATTAGACAGATTAGACAAATTATGTGTGTTAAAGGAGCAATCTGCAAGTGGTACATACATTTTTTAAAACTTTTACATTAATGATGCATGTCCATTGATTGTTGAAGAATATAACTTATACAGTGCCTTGCAAAAGTATTCAGACTCCTTGGATTTCTTCACATTTTATTGTGTCAACAATCTACTCAAACTACTGAAAGTGGAAGATTTTTTTTATAATAAAAAAAAAAAGATGCATCAATTCATAACTAAAATATAGTCGTTGCATAAGTATTCAGCCCTTTGTTTAGGCAAGAATAAGTTCGTTCAGGAGTCGAATTTGGCTGAACTAATCACATAATAGGTGATATGGACTCACTCTGGGTGAAATAATAGGGGTTGACATGATTTTTGAATGACTACCTCTTCCTCTGTCCCCCATACATACACATAAGGTCCCTCAGTTAAGCACAGATTCAACTACAAAGACCAGGGAGCTTTTCGAAAGCCTCGTAAAGAAGGGCAGTGATTGGTAGGTGGGTAACAACACCAAATCAGAAATAGAATACTATATATCTTTAAGCATGGTCAAGTTAATAATTATGCTGTGGATGATGTATTAAACCACCCAGACACATCAAAGATACAGTCGTCCTTCTGAACTGAGCTGCAGGACAGGAAGGAAACTGCTCAGGGATGTCACCATGAGGTCATAGGTGATTTTAAAACAGCTACAGAGTTCAGTGTCAGTGATGGTAGAGGAGGATGGAGGATGGATCAACAACATTGTAGTGTCAATCGATCAAGAGGAAAACCTGTTTCAGTCTGCTTTCCACCAGACACTGGGAGAGGAATTCACATTTTAGCAGGACAATAGCCTACAACACAAGGTCAAATCTACACTGGAGTTGTTTACCAAGAAGACAGTAAATGTTCCTGAGTGGCTGAGTTACAGGTTTGACTTTGTAGCCATGATCCTCAACACTTTCAATTTCAAAAGAAAAATAGGCAAATATTGCACAATCCAAGTGTGCAAAGCTCTTCTAGACTTGCCAAAGCTGCCAAAGGTGTATTGAGGGAGTTGAATTGAATACTTATGCAACAAATATATTTTAGTTATTTAATTTATATTATTTTTTTTAAATGTTAGAATTTTTCTTCCACTTTGACATTACCAATTATTTTGTCTAGATATTTTTTTTTTTTTACAATAAATAACAATTACGTCTATTTTAATCCCACTTTGAAACGTAATAAAATGTGAAGAAGTCCAAGGGGTCTGAGTACTTTTGCAAGGCACTGTAAATATGTTATGAGCTTTGTTC
>NC_088409.1:81811851-81911851 GCF_034236695.1 Oncorhynchus nerka | reverse complement strand
TATTAAAGTGGCTGGAGTTGGGTCAGTGTCAATGACAGTGTGTTGGCAACAGCCACTCAATGTTAGTGGTGGCTGTTTAACAGTCTGATGGCCTTGAGATAGAAGCTGTTTTTCAGTCTCTCGGTCCCAGCTTTGATGCACCTGTACTGACCTCGCCTTCTGGATGATAGCGGGGTGAACAGGCAGTGGTTCGGGTGGTTGATGTCCTTGATGATCTTTATGGCCTTCCTGTAACATCGGGTGGTGTAGGTGTCCTGGAGGGCAGGTAGTTTGCCCCCGGTGATGCGTTGTGCAGACCTCACTACCCTCTGGAGAGCCTTACGGTTGAGGGCGGAGCAGTTGCCGTACCAGGCGGTGATACAGCCCGCCAGGATGCTCTCGATTGTGCATCTGTAGAAGTTTGTGAGTGCTTTTGGTGACAAGCCAAATTTCTTCAGCCTCCTGAGGTTGAAGAGGCGCTGCTGCGCCTTCTTCACGACGCTGTCAGTGTGAGTGGACCAATTCAGTTTGTCTGTGATGTGTATGCCGAGGAACTTAAAACTTGCTACCCTCTCCACTACTGTTCCATCGATGTGGATAAGGGGGTGTTCCCTCTGCTGTTTCCTGAAGTCCACAATCATCTCCTTAGTTTTGTCTAATCTATAGGTTTTGACCATGACAGTTTACAATCTAAGGAGGGATACAGAAGCAGGGATACAGAAGGAGGGATAGAGAGTTGGAGGTGTATTGATTAGTGAGAGGTGTAGTTTCCCTGCTGCTCAGATATTCACTGGACGAGGGGTTGCCAAGGAAACATTACCACAACAGCCAAAGGGAGGGGCTAGCTAGACATACTACATGTTACTACTCTATATCTACTATATGTCTGAATATAGTATATGTACATATTTTACATTTACTAAGATGCTGCTCTCTTTACTTATCTGGTTCACTATCTGGTTCAGCTGGTTCATCTCCGCGTCTCTGTCTCTCCTCTGAAACACAGAGGGAAGGATGGTGCTGGATTTCAATGTGTAAGATAAATTCTTATCTCTGTTTCTTCTCTCTCTCTCTCTCGCTCTCTCTCTCTCTCTCTCTCTCTCTCTCTCACACACACACTCTCTCTCACACACACACACACACACACACACACACACACACACACACACACACACACACACACACACACACACACACTCTCTCTCTCTCTCTCTCTCTCTCTCTCTCTCTCTCTCTCGTTCTCTCACTCTGTTTCTCTGTATCTCTGTCTCTCTCACTTTCTCTCTCTCTCTGGTAAGGTTATCCCAAGGGCTTCCCTTGAATGAGGCTGCAAGCTTAATTCCCGGCTGGCTGTTAGCCCTACCATCTACACAGTGATCCATATAGGACTTTTTCTAGGGGTTAGTCTTTCCTTCATTTATGGAGATTTAAGAATCATGATCATGGTTGGAGTAATTCTGGGCTGCAGGGAATGCAGGCAGTGAGTTGAGTTTGCACAAGAGAGTAGAGAAGACATCTTAAAGGGCTGCCGCCCGCTCTCTGTTACAGAAGTAGGTCAGAGATGATGTCATGCGGAGCCGAGAGAGTCATGGCATCTTCACAAACCCTGCTACACTACAGAGGTCCTGGACTTGTTGGAGAGACGGTGCTGTAAGAAATGCCTTTGCCCATCTTAGCAGTACTTAGTTATGTTAGATGGTATACGTCATGTAGATATTGGGAAACCATTATCATACTGAAATATATAGCCCATCCATATAGGAACCACCTGAGACCCACACACTAGTGTGTGTAATGGAGTGGATACCGTAACAGGCTGACGAGGTGTCATGCGGTGGGATTAAGATTGTAAACCAAGTCAGATAGAAACATTAGAGTTCACCTCTCTGACCTTACCCCCTTTTCTCTGTCTCCATGCCTCGCCATCTCTCCATCTCTCTCTATGGCTTGCTAACTTCTTGATCAGCATTCGTCAACTTGTTGGGCTGTTGACTTATTTAAATACCAGAATGAGGAAGTGAACTTCCCAACTATTCACTTCTTCAGATACTGGACTTGGCATTACTGAGCTCCATATAGTTTACCTTACAACCGAACTGGCAAATAGTCCTGTTGTCATCAGGAATCCAATATTGTAGTGACATTAGCGCAATTATTATGATGTTGAGGTAGCGTTCCAAGAACGAGGTCTAACAGAGTTCTGTGATCACTGTGTTTCCAGCAAGGAGGAGGGGCAGCGACTCAAGCCTCTAACAGCATCCAGCCCCCCAGCACTGATTGATAGCGGGGATCAGCCAGAGAAATGAATTATGGATTTGGGGAAATAAATATTTTTTGACCTGTTTTTAGAGCCCTCCATGGTCCTGGATTGCGTCCGTCCTTCTGTCTGTGATTCAGAACAGAACAGAACCTGGGTGAGCAGAAACAGATGGGCCCGGTGTAGCACCGCCAACTCAAACAGGACCTCTTCGAGCAGAACAAATCCAGAAATATATATAAATAAATATGAATCAGCATGACAATATCCAGGGCTGGGGCCAACACAAATATAGATGTTATTCTGGACCCCCTCTAGGTCACCGGTGTGGAGAGTAAATAGAATGCAGCCCTCCCCTGTTTTCATTTCTTTCCCCTTTCTGTTCACTCTTGCTCTCATTGCTTTGCCCACTGGATGTTAAACATCTGATTTGGTTTTCTCTGTCTCCATTATTCGCTAATCTTTTGTGTCTTCCTCTCTCAATTTATATCCCTTTTTCCTCTCCTCTCATTTGTCATCGTCTGTTTTCCCTCCCTCCCTCCCTCCCTCCCTCCCTCCCTCCCTCCCTCTGTTCTCTCCTGTTACTGTGGTGTGTCAGCTGGCATGTTATCCATTTTGGAGCTGAGGTTGGTTCCCTGTTTCTGCGTGACATTTTGAAATGGTTATGCTCAATGTGTCCCCTCAGGGCCCCCTAAGGCTCCATCTAATTCCACAGCTGTGTCTTCCCTGGTAACTTATTAAAACCTAGAGAGGAAACAGGTGATGGGCCGTCTCTCTCCAACTGAGATCAACACAGCTTTTTATTAAGTTATGAGGCAAGAGGATAACCATATCCCCCTGAACAGTGAGAAAATGCAACAGTCCACTCTGGATTTAATTGAGAGTATCTTGTGGGTTGTGCTTATTCCATGGTTCTGAAGGGGTGTTTTCTGGCAGGGAGGGATTGGTTTGTTACCATGTTTATTTCATATTGGCCAAGTGCATGATAAGGCTGAAAGGAGGAGAGTGAAAAATAATGAGAATGATAGACGAGCTTGTTTCTTCATATTGGCTGAATACATGACAAGGATAAAAGTGAGTGATTGATAAAGAGGGGAAATGTTTAAACTTCAGTAAATAGCTAGAGACAGAAGATTGTGCATGCAAGAGTTTTAGTGGGTGAGAAAGAGAGAGAAACAAAGAAGGCCTATCAATCAAACTTAAAATTCTCCTCTTTCTCTCTGTAAACATTTGCAGCTCTCATACACAGGCAGAATGGGACAAACATACTGTGTAGTCGACTCCTGGAATTATCTGGAACTCTTCCCTTTTCAAACCCTTGTCTCTCTAGAGAGTAATTAGCTCAGATTAAGTAAAAAGGAAAAGCTGAGGGAAATGTGTGTGTGTCTGTGTGCGTGTGTGTGTGTGTGTGTGTGTGTGTGTGTGTGTGCGTGCGTGCGTGCGTGTGTGCGTGTGTGTGTGTGTGTGTGTGTGTGTGTGTGTGTGTGTGTGTGTGTGTGTGTGTGTGTGTGTGTGTGTGTGTGTGTGTGTGTGTGTGTGTGTGTGTGTGTGTGTGCGTGTGTGTGTGTTTGTGTGTGTGTGTATTTTTGGTTTTACTATCCTTGTGGGGACCAGAAGTCCTCACAAGGACTGTCAAACAAGGAAAATGCGGACAGGTTGGCACAGGCTCCTTGTAGTGTGTTCAGACGTTCTCCCGTGCCTTATTCAAATTGTAGCACACTGTATCCTCCCTTCCATAGCCGTGGGGGCAGTGTTGTGTAGGCAATGAAGCTTGCTTGGTTCATTGATCTGATCTATAGGCTATGCATCAAAGTAGGCTATTTTGCATTGACGAGAACATTTGGTAGATTTATGAGAATCCCCCCAAAATGTATTTTATTTAGAAGTAATAACTAGTGACTGCAGGCTACTGGTAATAACAGCTGTGATATGTGTGTTTTTTCTCCACCACCATTCTATATTCAGCTGATATGGGAATGAATACACAAGCAGCATATCAAACTGGGATCATGGTTTAGGTAACACGGCATTTAAAAAAAATTATAAATCTGATTATTTCACATGGAAGCTAAAAAGGCTAGATTTCAATTGTCTGGTCCACACAAGGAGTGTGTGTGTGTGTGTGTGTCATATCTCATCATCCCTTTCTCTCTCGCTCATCCCTTTCTCTCATCCCTTTCTCTCTCATAATAATTTTCTCTCTCATAATCCCTTTCTCTCTCATCATCCCTTTCTCTCTCATAATCCCTTTCCCTCCCATCATCCCTTTCTCTCTCATAATCCCTTTCCCTCCCATCATCCCTTTCTCTCTCATCATCCCTTTCTCTCTCATCATCCCTGTCTCTCTCATCATCCCTTTCTCTCTCATAATCCCTTTCCCTCCCATCATCCCTTTCTCTCTCATCATCCCTTTCTCTGCCATCCCTTTCTCTCCCATCCTCCCTTTCTCTGTCATCATCCCTTTCTCTGTCATCATCCCTTTCTCTCTCATCATCCCTTTCTCTGTCATTATCCCTTTCTCTCTCATAATCCCTTTCCCTCCCATGATCCCTTTCTCTGTCATGATCCCTTTCTCTGTCATGATCCCTTTCTCTCTCATCGTCCCTTTCTCTCTCTTCATCCATTTCTCTCTCATCATCCCTTTCCCTCCCATCATCCCTTTCTCTCTCATCGTTCCTTTCTCTCTCATCATCCTTTTCTCTCTCATCATCCCTTTTTCTCCCATCATCCCTTTCACTGTCATCACTTTCTCTCTCATCATCCCTTTCTCTCTCATCCCCTTCAACTGTGTGCACTTAAAAAAATGCACTCTAATCCAGGCTATTCAACTGAAGACAACTACATATGGAATGGAAAACGTGTTGGAGGACATAACATTGATGAGTGCAACAGTGTTTGTGTGTGTTTGATGAACTTCTGGATGGAGAAAATCTTCTGAAACAGGCCACAGGGACCTGAGAAAGAGATCATTAATCTCCTCTCCTCCTCCTACCCACTTCCCTCTCTTCTGCCTTGTCTTTCAGAGCTCAGGTAAGGCTGGGACTGAGGGACGTAGAGAGGGATGGCTGTCTGTCACTCTGTGGAGCCGGGGTGAGAGCTAGGGATGATAGAAGAGGAGGAGAGGGAGCTGGGGACTTGTTCAGATCCTTGCATCTTAATAAATCTGCCAGACACAGACAGAAAGAGTGCAAGGGAAAAAACTGACAGAGAGAAACGGATGGAGACACACAGAGAGAGATAGACAGAGGGAGAAAGGGATATTTTTTATTTAACCTTTATTTAACTAGGCAAGTCAGTTAAGAACAAATTCTTATTTACAATGACGGCCTACCCGGGTTTAGAGAGAGAGAGAGACATAGAGACACAGAGACAGAGAGAGACACAGAGAGAGAGAGAGCGAGAGAGAGACAGAGAGAGAGAGAGACACACACAGAGAGAGGGAGAGAGAGAGAGAGAGAGAGAGAGAGAGAGAGAGAGAGAGAGAGAGAGAGAGAGACAGAGACAGAGAGACAGGGAGACAGAGAGAGACAGACAGAGACAGAGAGAGACACAGCGAGAGAGAGTGACACAGAGAGAGAGACAGAGAGAGAGAGAGAGAGAGAGAGAGAGAGAGAGAGAGACAGAGAGACAGAGAGAGACAGAGAGACAGGGAGAGAGAGACAGAGAGACAGAGAGAGACAGAGAGAGACAGAGAGAGTGTAATGTTTACTGTTAATTTTTGTTGTTTTTCACTTTATATACTCACTTTGTATGTTGTCTACCTCACTTGCTTTGGCAATGTTAACACATGTTTCCCATGCCAATAAAGCCCTTGAATTGAATTGAGAGACAGAGAGAGACAGGGTGGGTGAAATTAAACAGTGTGCTATCACAGCAGCAAGATTTGTGACCTGTTGCCACGAGAAAAGGGCAACCAGTGAAGAACACACACCATTGTAAATACAACCCATATTTATGCTTATTTATTTTATCTTGTGTCCTTTACCATTTGTACATTGTTAAAACACTGTATATATATAATATGACATTTGTAATGTCTTTATTGTTTTGAAACTTCTGTATGTGTAATGTTTACTGTTCATTTTTATTTTTATTTCACTTTATATATTCACTTTATATATTATCTACCTCACTTGCTTTGGCATTGTTAACACATGTTTCCCATGCCAATAAAGCCCCTGCATTGAATTGAATTGAGAGAGACACGTTCTGCTCCCCAGTCCTGTATCCCTCTCCTCTCCCACCCCAACCCCTACTCTTTCTATGTTACTGAGTTGAGGTGTGTGTCTGTTTCTCTCTCTCCCTCTCTGTGTTTGTGTCTGTGTGAGTATCTGTGTGTGTGTGTGTGAGTGAGAGAGAGAGAAATGGTTTCACTCTCCATGTGGTTAGTCTTTGATTACAGCACTATCACAGATGACATGTGATAGGTTGCATCGCTCACAACCCATTCAGGGGCCCTCTGTTCTCTCACACAGTTGCTTCTCCACTCCTCCCTCGCTCCCCTCAGCAGGCTGTCGTTAGATTTATGCTCTCCTTCAAAAATCCTCCCATCTCTGTCTCCTCTTTTGTCTCTTGTCTCCTCCCCCCTCTTTTCCTCCTTCCTCCTTCCTCCTCCCTCTCTCCCTCTCTCCATCTCTCCCTCTCCACAAACACATTCATTGCCACAGTCTCCTCTACTTTTCAGTCAATGCTTTATTTCGGCTCCTGTCAGTGGGGGATGCATGTATATTTATTCTACTTCTGTATGAATTGTATGTATTATTGTTTCATATGGGTGGTAGTTTATGACGTCTGGGGTACAGGGACACTCCCCTGTGGAGGGTAAACACTAGATAAGTGGCAGGGCCTGTGTGTGTATATATATGTGTGTGTGTGTGTGTGTGTGTGTGTGTGTGTGTGTGTGTGTGTGTGTGTGTGTGTGTGTGTGTGTGTGTGTGTGTGTGCCTGTCTATGTATGCTCCATGGCCCTTCACCGTGGCAGGCAGTATAACTCAGGTTAATGTTATCTTATTTTACACCGCTCAGGGACAGCCAGGGGAGTAGATCATATGGAATACTCTTATTACTTTTCATTAGGATAATGTGACAGTCTGGATTACCTATGGAGAACACACAGACACACACTATCCCCCCTGGAGGGCGAACAGGCTTCCTTTGTGTGTTTCCACACAGTGGTTATCATCTCACCATGTACTGATAGGTCCTACTGTAATTTACAACATCGCTCGTTGACTCATTTCAACTAGCTATGTGGAACAGGATTCCTAATATTGTTGCAATAGCTATGTTTCCATCCAATTGGCAACATATTTTCATTTGGATATTCTAAAATCCGCATGAATTTTTTTTTCCACTAGAGGTGGTGACTTGTTTAAGATAAAAGTCTGTGCATAATGACGTAATGCACATTAAAATAACCTTTGCAGTTAAAATCAATAAATGACAAACTGGGTATACTTGAACTTCAGTAAGGATATAGTTGAATGCCAGCCTCGAGATGAGTGATGAAAAAGCTCTCTCCTTTCCAGTGCTTACTGGGGTACCAGCCAGTTCTGGCGCCTTGGCATCAGGGTCAGACCGAGGTTCCTGCGGTGGACGACTGGTTCCGGCGTGCGGAGGAGACATCGGAAGCGGTCTGTGTTCACCTTCAACGGGCCGTGCTGCGCCAAAAGGAGAACGCAGATCGCCACCGCAGTGAGGCCCCGGTGTTTGCACCGGGGGACCGGGTCTGGCTCTCGACCTGAAACCTGCCCCTCCGCCTGCCCTGCCAGAAGCAGAGTCAGTGGTTTGTGGGGCCATTTAAAGTCCTGAGAAGAGTAAACAAGGTTTGTTACAGGTTACAGCTTCCACCCGATTACCGTATTAAACCCTCGTTTCATGTGTCTCTCCTCAGGCCGGTGGTGGCTGGTCGGAGGGGCGCCTGCGTACTCCGTTCGCTCCATACTGGATTTGTATTGCTGGGAGCAGGGGTTGTGAGAGAGCTTTCAATGTTGTTCAGATGAGGATATACTTTTTATAATGATTTATCCATCTTATTTATTTATTCATTTATTTATTGTCCTATCATGGTGGAACAGCGTTTTAAAATAAATTATACATTTAATGTATTTATTGTCCTATCATGGTGGAACAGCGTTTTAAAATAAATTATACATTTAATGTATTTATTGTCCTATCATGGTGGAACAGCGTTTTAAAATAAATTATACATTTAATGTATTTATTGTCCTATCATGGTGGAACAGCGTTTTAAAATAAATTATACATTTAATGTATTTATTGTCCTATCATGGGGAACATTTAAAAAAATGAATAATACATCAATGTATTTATTTATGATCCTATATTTATGGAACAGTTCACGACCCTATACCCTAGACACCCACCTGAATGACCAGATACTAAGGAGGAGTCCCTAACTGTTTTAGGGGCCTGCTTTAAGTGGTCTGTATGCAGCCAAAATGTGGTCAGAGACCTAGAGCACCACTGCCCCCTCAAGATTCTGAGCCTCCTTGGCAACCTTGTACCTAGCCGGTGGGGATTCCGGTGGGGTGCCCCCACCCAGGCAGTGGCAGTGCTGGCAACACTAGCTGCAGTAACCCATGGGGAGGGGGTCACACATTCAGAGAGGGGGTATATTATTGTGGCCCTGCTGGCACAAAATCAAATGTCTGACTGCATGAAGATGCTTGGGAATATGGTCACTACGGGGGACCGTGTTGTGGGTGTTACAGGGAATATGGTCACTACGGGGGACCGTGTTGTGGGTGTTACAGGGAATATGGTCACTACGGGGGACCGTGTTGTGGGTGTTACAGGGAATATGGTCACTACGGGGGACCGTGTTGTGGGTGTTACAGGGAATATGGTCACTACGGGGGACCGTGTTGTGGGTGTTACAGGGAATATGGTCACTACGCGGGACCGTGTTGTGGGTGTTACAGGGAATATGGTCACTACGGGGGACCGTGTTGTGGGTGTTACAGGGAATATGGTCACTACGGGGGACCGTGTTGTGGGTGTTACAGGGAATATGGTCACTACGGGGGACCGTGTTGTGGGTGTTACAGGGAATATGGTCACTACGTGGGACCGTGTTGTTGGTGTTACAGGGAATATGGTCACTACGGGGGACCGTGTTGTGGGTGTTACAGGGAATATGGTCACTACGGGGGACCGTGTTGTGGGTGTTACAGGGAATATGGTCACTACGGGGGACCGTGTTGTTGGTGTTACAGGGAATATGGTCACTATGGGGGACCGTGTTGTGGGTGTTTCAGGGAATATGGTCACTACGGGGGACCGTGTTGTGGGTGTTACAGGGAATATGGTCACTACGGGGGACCGTGTTGTGGGTGTTACAGGGGAAAGAGGGTCCCTACGGGGGACCGTGTTGTGGGTGTTACAGGGGAAAGAGGGTCACTACGGGGGACCGTGTTGTGGGTGTTACAGGGGAAAGAGGGTATATCTGACCTCCATCATCTAGGACTTGACAATAGTTCATCAGATCTCCCCATTTCTGCCCATTATTTGCATGGTCTTGCAGGCCTTCTCATACAGCTGCAACTGTATATGCATTCCTAAATCAAGACCTTTCTTGAATTCGGCTCTGGGATGGTGCAACTGTTGAGAATGTGAGCCTATGGTTGTGTGGGGGAAAGAGGTTAAGTGTGTATGAGTGTGTATGAGTGTGTGGGTGTATGTGTGTATCCCACAACTGTTTCGAGTGAGTCAAAGATGTTAGGGACAATAAAGGATGATTCACAATAATTGTTTGCTAATATAATAATTGCTAACAATAAGGTCATTTTGATAATGGCGAGACTGGTGAGAGGTAAATATTCTTTGCATAAATTGCCTACATTACTACAAATATTAATAGCTAATTATGGAAAATAAGATAAACAGGATTTTTAAAGTATACATATATTTTTTTGATGGCTATATATAATACAAGTCGAGGTGAGGGCGATGGAAATGCATTTGGCGGTTGATCTACTTGTGCTCTTTTCGAAGGATGGATCCCAGTCTCTTCAGGGCTATGGGATCAGGGATCCAGGCATTGCTACAGCTATATAGACACTCAATCATCATGTTACTTTTTAATGGTACATTACAAACATGTATTTTGATAAATAGAATTGAAAGTTGTGTCTCATTACGGTGAAATAAATATAGCCTGTTATAATTGTAATGGCTTAGCAGATAATAAGAAAAGACGATCAGTATTTACCTGGCTAAAAGAGAAGGAATATAATACATTTTGTTTACAGGAAACTCTTTCAACAATTTTAGATGAAGTTTTGTGGAAAAAGGACTAGGGGAGCGAAATATTGTTCTCCCATGGGCAAAGAAAATCAAAAGGGGTGATGTTATTTAGTTAACAGTAATCTTGATCCAAAAACAGATTATCAAGGTAGATGGATTGTTTTACATATGTTATTGGACAATAAACATATATCGCTTATTAACCTATTCGGTCCAAATAATGGTGATCCAAGCTTCTTTGAAAATATATATAATAATATATCAACTCTACAAGCAACACTAGACTCTATTATTATGATGGGAGATTTTAATGCGGTTTTAAATACCTTTGTGGACCATGAAGGAAACCACACTACAAACACCCTTATACAATTAAGGAAATCACAAAAATCATGGATATATTGGAACTAGTGGATGTGTGGAGGTTTAAATACCCTGACCTAGTGAGATAGATACATCAAAGCCTACTAGATAATACATTTTTTATAACTAGGCCAGAATAATTTATACCTGACTTTTTCAGATATAACATAGGTACAGCAGATCCCCTTATTGTATGGGACACTTTTAAATGTGCCTTTAGAGGGCATGCAATTCAGTACTCATCTATAAAACTAAAGCAATTTAGATCAAAAGAGTCCATATTATCAAAGGAAATTGAAGGCCTGGCAGTACAGTTAGGTAGCAATAAGGCCTAATCAAGCTAGTCGTCTTGATTATTTTCTTACGTCTCAGGCACCAAAGGTTTAAAACGTGTTCATACGGGACAGACTGCGGTCGGATCATCACATAATTGGCATATACAGCGGGGCAAAAAGTATTTAGTCAGCAACCAATTGTGCAAGTTCTCCCACTTAAAAAGATGAGAGAGGCCTGTAATTGTCATCATAGGTACACTTCAACTATGACAGACAAAATTAGGAAAAAAAATCCAGAAAATCACATTGTAGGATTTTTAATGAATTTATTTGCAAATTATGGTGGAAAAAAAGTATTTGGTCACCTACAAACAAGCAAGATTTCTGGCTCTCACAGACCTGTAACGTCTTCTTTAAGAGGCTCCTCTGTCCTCCACTCGTTACCTGTATTAATGGCACCTGTTTGAATTTGTTATCAGTATAAAAGACACCTGTCCACAACCTCAAACAGTCACACTCCAAACTCCACTATGGCCAAGACCAAAGAGCTGTCAAAGGACACCAGAAACAAAATTGTAGACCTGCACCAGGCTGGGAAGACTGAATCTGCAATAGGTAAGCAGCTTGGTTTGAAGAAATCAACTGTGGGAGCAATTATTAGGAAATGGAAGACATACAAGACCACTGATAATCTCCCTCGATCTGGGGCTCCACGCAAGATCTCACCACGTGGGGTCAAAATGATCACAAGAATGGTGAGCAAAAATCCCAGAACCACACGGGGGGACCTAGTGAATGACCTGCAGAGAGCTGGGACCAAAGTAACAAAGCCTACCATCAGTAACACACTACGCCGCCAGGGACTCAAATCCTGCAGTGCCAGACGTGTCCCCCTGCTTAAGCCAGTACATGTCCAGGCCCGTCTGAAGTTTTCTAGAGAGCATTTGGAAGATCCAGAAGAAGATTGGGAGAATGGTATATGGTCAGATGAAACCAAAATAGAACATTTTGGTAAAAACTCAACTCGTCGTGTTTGGAGGACAAAGAATGCTGAGTTGCATCCAAATAACACCATACCTACTGTGAAGCATGGGGGTGGAAACATCATGCTTTGGGGCTGTTTTTCTGCAAAGGGACCAGGACGACTGATCCGTGTAAAGGAAAGAATGAATGGGGCCATGTATCGTGAGATTTTGTGTGAAAACCTCCTTCCATAAGCAAGGGCATTGAAGATGAAACATGGCTGGGTCTTTCAGCATGACAATGATTCCAAACACACCGCCCGGGCAACGAAGGAATGGCTTCGTAAGAAGCATTTCAAGGTCCTGGAGTGGCCTAGCAAGTCTCCAGATCTCAACCCCATAGAAAATCTTTGGAGGGAGTTGAAAGTCCGTGTTGCCCATCAACAGCCCCAAAACATCACTTCTCTAGAGGAGATCTGCAGGGAGGAATGGGCCAAAAAACCAGCAACAGTGTGTGAAAACCTTGTGAAGACTTACAGAAAACGTTTGACCTCTGTCATTGCCAACAAAGGGTATATAACAAAGTATTGAGAGAAACTGTTGTTATTGACCAAATACTTATTTTCCACCATCATTTGCAAATAAATTCATTAAAAATCCTACAATGTGATTTTCTGGATTTTTTTCTTCTAATTTTGTCTGTCATAGTTGAAGTGTACCTATGATGAAAATTACAGGCCTCTCTCATCGTTTTAAGTGGGAGAACTTGCACAATTGGTGGCTGACTAAATACTTTTTTGCCCAACTGTATATTACTTTTACAGAATTTCCACGTTTGCGAGGATATTGGAAATTTAATCAAAGATAATACATTGTTTAGAACTAGGCCAGAATAATTTATAACTGACTTTTTCAGACATAACATAGGTACAGCAGATCCCCTTATTGTATGGGACACTTTTAAATGTGCCTTTAGAGGCCAATTCAGTAATCATCTATAAAACAACAACAATTTAGATCAAAAGAGTCCATATTAACAAAGGAAATTGAATGACTGACAGTACAGTTAGATAGCAACTAAACTGTACCATAGAGGCACAGAATAAGTTAGAGGAAAAACAAAAAGAAATGGAGGAACTTATTCAAGAAAGATCCAGTGCAATATATGATTAAAAAAATTAAGCAAACTGGATGGAACATAGGGAAAATTGCACCAAATTATTTTTCAATCTTCAATGTAGAAGTGCTACCATAAAAATGTATTGAAACGTGTTACAAATGATCAAATCAAATCAAATCAATTTTTATTTGTCACATACACATGGTTAGCAGATGTTAATGCGAGTGTAGCGAAATGCTTGTGCTTCTAGTTCCGACAATGCAGGAATAACCAACAAGTAATCTAACTAACAATTCCTAAACTACTGTCTTATACACAGTGTAAGGGGATAAAGAATATGTACATAAGGATATATGAATGAGTGATGGTACAGAGCAGCATAGGCAAGATACAGTAGATGGTATCGAGTACAGTATATACATATGAGATGAGTATGTAAACAAAGTGGCATAGTTAAAGTGGCTAGTGATACATGTATTACATAAGGATGCAGTCGATGATATAGAGTACAGTATATACGTATGCATATGAGATGAATAATGTAGGGTAAGTAACATTATATAAGGTAGCATTGTTTAAAGTGGCTAGTGATATATTTACATCATTTCCCATCAATTCCCATTATTAAAGTGGCTGGAGTTGAGTCAGTGTCAGTGTGTTGGCAGCAGCCACTCAATGTTAGTGGTGGCTGTTTAATAGTCTGATGGCCTTGAGATAGAAGCTGTTTTTCAGTCTCTCGGTCCCAGCTTTGATGCACCTGTACTGACCTCGCCTTCTGGATGATAGCGGGGTGAACAGGCAGTGGCTCGGGTGGTTGATGTCCTTGATGATCTTTATGGCCTTCCTGTAACATCGGGTGGTGTAGGTGTCCTGGAGGGCAGGTAGTTTGCCCCCGGTGATGCGTTGTGCAGACCTCACTACCCTCTGGAGAGCCTTACGGTTGAGGCCGGAGCAGTTGCCGTACCAGGCGATGACACAGCCCGCCAGGATGCTCTCGATTGTGCATCTGTAGAAGTTTGTGAGTGCTTTTGGTGACAAGCCAAATTTCTTCAGCCTCCTGAGGTTGAAGAGGCGCTGCTGCGCCTTCTTCACGATGCTGTCTGTGTGAGTGGACCAATTCAGTTTGTCTGTGATGTGTATGCCGAGTAACTTAAAACTTGCTACCCTCTCCATTACTGTTCCATCGATGTGGATAGGGGGGTGTTCCCTCTGCTGTTTCCTGAAGTCCACAATGGAGTCACACATAACTGACCGAATGATTTTCTGAAAGAGGAAGTAAAGTACTTTAAGAATATGTTTTCGTTTCAGTCTCCTCCATCTCCACTAACCGAAGCTAATTGTATGGATTATTTTCCTAAAAATTATGTAAAATTAACAGCTGTACAGAAAGACTCATGTGAAGGCCAAATTACAGAAGAGGAACTTCTTGATGCAATTCATTCTTTAAGTCTGGGAAAACTCCAGGGCTGGATGGCATACCAGTGAAAGTATAACAAACTTGTTTTGATGTACTCATAGGACCATTATTAGCATGTTTTAACCACTCCTATATAAATGGTAGATTATCAGACATGCAACAAGAAGGTCTGATAACATTATTTCTGAAACAGGACCCAAGAGGTATATATAAAGATCCAGTCCATTTAAAAATTGGGAGGCCTCTTACACTTCAATGCTGTGATGCAAAAATCCCAGCTAAATGTTTGGCGCATAGAATTAAAATGGAATTGTCAGACAATATTCATCCTAATCAGACAGGTTTTTTACATGGACGATACATTGGAGATAATATAATTCAAGTACTGGAAACAATAGAATACTTTGAAATATCAGGGACACCAGGCCTGGTTTTCACAGCTGATTTTGAAAAGGCTTTTGATAAAGTACGGCTGGAATTTATATACAGTTGAAGTCGGAAGTTTACATACGCTTATGTTGGAGTCATTAAAACTCGTTTTTCAACCACTGTCAGAAGGAATGGGCCAAAATTCACCCAATTTATTGTGGGATGCTTGTGGAAGGCTACATTAAATGTTTGACCCAAGTTAAACAATTTAAAGGCAATGCTACCAAATACTAATTGAGTGTATTTAAACTTCTGACCCACTGGGAATGTGATGAAAGAAATAAACGCTGAAATAAATCACTATCTCTACTATTCTGACATTTCACATTCTTAAAATAAAGTGGTGATCCTAGCTGACCTAAAACAGGGATTTTTTACGCAGATTAAATGTCAGGATTTGTGAAAAACTGAGTTTATGTATTTGGCTAAAGTGTATGTAAACTTCCGACTTCAACTGTTTAAATGCCTAGAATATTTCAATTTTGGGGAATCTCTTATAAAACGAGTTAAAGTTATGTATAGTAACACTAGGTGTAAAATAGTACATAATGGCTACATCTCAGAATGTTTTAAACTGTCTAGAGGAGTTAAACAAGGTTGTCCACTATCGGCCTATCTATTTATTATTGCCATCGAAATGTTAGATGTTAAAATTAGATCCAACAATAATATTAAGGTATTAGAAATCCCTGGCTTAAAAAACAAAATTTGTCATCGTACGCTGATGATTCATGTTTTCTTTTAAAACCACAAATAGAATCCCTCCACGACCTCATAGAGGATCTAGATTATTTTGCTAACCTCTCTGGATTAAAACCAAATTATTATAAGTGTATTTACTATACTACGTATTGGATCACAAAAAAATTCACATTTTACATTTCTGTGTGGTTTACCAATAAAATGGTCTGACAGGGATGTGGACATACTCGGTATACAAATCCCAAAGGAAAGAAATGATCTCACTCCAATACATGTTATAGAAAGTTAGCAAAAATAGATACGATTTTGCTACCATGGAAATGAAAATACCTTTCTATTTGTGGAAAGATCACCCTGATTTAACTCTTTAGTCATATCATATATCACAGTTTGCTTATGGTTTTGCCTACACCTAGTGACCTGCTTTTTAAATTATATTGACAAAAAATATTCAATTTTATTTGCAATGGCAAGCCAGACAAAATTATAAGGGCCTATTTATATAACGAATATGAATTTGGAGGGCAGAAATTATTAAATATTATAGCATTAGACCTCTCACTAAAGGCATCAGTCATACAAAAGTTATACTTAAATCCAAACTGCTTCTCTAGTAAATTGGTAGGAATGTCTCATCCTATGTTCGAGAATGGCCTTTTTCCCTTTATTCAGATTACAACTGCTCACTTTCGGTTGTTTGAAAAGAAAATCATCTCCAAAATATAGTTTTTTTAAACAAGCCTTAGAAAGTTGTTTGCAATTACAGTTTAATCCACCTGAAAAGACAAAAATACAACAAATAATACAACAAATATTTTGGTTAAACTCAAATATACTACATATTTTTTTCTATTTAATGTTTTAAAAAGGTATAATTTTAGGGAATGATACAATAAATAGGATTGGTGGAGTTATGTCACAAAGCTAACACAGATTTACGGAAATGGCTGCTCGACCCAAAATTACAACCAATTAATTGCAGCATTACCACAAAAATGGAAGAGGCAAGTAGAAGGGGAAAAAAGTAAGGAACTTGTCTGTCAGCCCTACATTAAAGAACATACATGTTTAAAGAAAATTGTGATAAATAAAAAACATTTACCAATTTCATTTAAGGACCACAAAATTGACAGCTGTGCCATAGAAATTGCAAAATAGTTGGGAAGAGATTTTCGATGTACCGATTCCATTGTACATGGTTTATGAATTTACACATTCAAAACAACGCCGGAATCAAAACTTCAAATTTTTAAATTTAAATTACTATACAAAATTATTGCAACCAATACAATTTTATATATATGGGGGGATACAACCTTCCCAGCTCTGCAGATTCTGCTGTGAGGAGGCAGAGTCATTAGATCATTTATTTTGGTCCATATGTAGCTCGTTTTTGGTCACAGGTCCAGGAATGGCTGAAGAATTGCCACATTTGCCTAGAACTAACGCTGCAGATAGCAATACTGGGTGACTTGAAAAGCCATAGTCAATTAATCAATAATATAATAATTATTTTAGAAAAAATGTTTATCTTTAATTTACAATCTGTAGAAGCTATGAGAATAGAAAGATTCTTTTGTGAAGCATCACAGCACAGTTGAAAAATATATGGCAAATAGAAATCCAAAATGGATGGTGTTGAGAGACAGATGGGAGGGGTTGAATGGAGCTGAAGGGTGGGACTAATGTCAAGATAACCAATGTAAAACATATGGGGTCTGTAAAATGTATATAGGTTCAGACATTTTGTGAAATAGCATTTTGTGAAATACATTTTGTAAAATGTATATAGGTTCAGAAATTGGCAATGTATATAGGTTCAGATATTGGCAAAAAGCTTAAATTCTTGTTAATCTAACTGCACTGCCCAATTTACAGTAGCTATTACAGTTTGAGGAGAGTGTACAGTTTTGAACATGAAAAGTTATCAATAAACAAATTAGGCACATTTGGGGGTTCTTGATACAAGTTTAACGACAAATTTGCTGTTTTCATCTTGACAATTTTTTCAATGAAATGTACCTTACTCGCGTACAAGATTGGATGGAAGCCTGGTTAATGTCACTGTTCAATAAATCAACATGGCATGGCTTTGAGATGAATTCAATAATAAACACATCAGTTAAAACATTACGCTACTGGATGTGTGAGAGAGAGAGAGAGAGAGAGAGAGAGAGAGAGAGAGAGAGAGAGAGACAGACAGACAGACAGACAGACAGACAGACAGACAGACAGACAGACAGACAGACAGACAGACCAGCCAGCATGACGGATTGACCTCTGAACTGAGGAGTCACACGGCAGACAGACCGGCAGTGAGTGTCAACCATAACAACAGGTGGAGACATGTTTTGGGAGCAGTCATTTGTTATTTTGGATATGGGTGTCTCTCAGTGTGTCTGATAGTCTTTGTGGTCTGTGTCTGATAGTCTTTGTGGTCTGTGTCTGATAGTCTTTGTGGTCCGTGTCCGACAGTCTTTGTTGTCTGTGTCTGATAGTCTTTGTAGTCAGTGTCTGACAGTCTTTGTGGTCTGTATCTGATAGTCTTTGTGATCTGTGTCTGATAGTCTTTGTGGTCTGTGTCTGATAGTCTTTGTGGTCCGTGTCCGACAGTCTTTGTTGTCTGTGTCTGATAGTCTTTGTAGTCAGTGTCTGACAGTCTTTGTGGTCTGTATCTGATAGTCTTTGTGGTCTGTGTCTGATAGTCTTTGTGATCCGTGTCTGACAGTCTTTGTAGTCTGTGTCTGATAATCTTTGTGGTCCGTGTCTGACAGTCTTTGTAGTCTGTGTCTGATAGTCTTTGTAGTCCGTGTCTGACAGTCTTTGTGGTCTGTGTCTGACAGTCTTTGTGGTCCGTGTCCGACAGTCTTTGTTGTCTGTGTCTGATAATCTTTGTGGTCCTCACATGTGTCTGACAGTCTTTGTGAATGTCTGTGTCTGATGCAGTCTTTGTAGGTCTGTCGTGTCTGACACAGAGAGACAGATAGGAGACACAGAGAGAGGTCTCTCCTTCTCTTTCTCCTTCCTTTCCTCCATCTGAGGGCCTGGCTTGAGGGAGATAGGAGACAGAGGGAGGGAGGGAGATAGGAGACACACAGAGAGGGAGACAGGGGAGGGAGAGAGAGAGAGAGAGAGACAGATAGGAGACACAGAGGGAGGGAGACAGAGGGAGGGAGGGAGGGAGATAGGAGAGGGAGGGAGGGAGCTAGAGAGAGAGAGAGACAGATAGGAGACACAGAGGGAGGGAGGGGAGGGAGGGGGAGGAGAGGAGACACAGAGGGAGGGAGGGAGGGAGGGAGGGAGGGAGGGAGCTAGAGAGAGAGAGAGAGAGAGAGACAGATAGGAGACACAGAGGGAGGGAGGGAGGGAGAGGGAGAGATGGAGAGAGATAGTTAGGGAGGGACGCTGAAGGGAGGTGTTGGCATACATTCATTCATTTACTCACTCACTCACTAGTTGGCCCATCAGTACACATGTATTGTACTGTACAATCCACATTTCTTGCAATGGGATTGAGTACACTGCTCACAAACATACACAGTAAAAACATCCTCATCTGCAGAAACAAACAGATTCATGTAGACTACTGTTGAACAGATGGCCAGTAGACTACAAAGGGAAGCACCATGTTTCAAGCAGACCACAATAGTCCTTGTGCCTAAGAACACAAAGGCATCCTGCCTAAATGACTACAGACCCGTAGCACTCACGTATGTAGCCATGAAGTGCTTTGAAAGGTTGGTGATGGCTCAGATCAACACCATTGTCCCAGAAACCCTAGACCCACTACAATTTGAATAATACCCAAACAGATCCACAGAAGATGCAAACTCTATTGCACTCCATACTGCCATTTCCCACCTGGACAAAAGGAACACTTATGTGAGAATGCTATTCATTGACTAGAGCTCAGTGTTCAACACCATAGTACCCTCAAAGCTCATCACAAAGCTAAGGATCCTGGGACTAAACACCTCCCTCTGCAACTGGATCCAAGACTTCCTGACGGGCCGCCCCCAGGTGGTGAGGGTAGGTAGCAACACATCTGCCATGCTGATCCTCAACACTGGAGCTCCCCAGGGGTGCGTGCTCAGTCCCCTCCTGTACTCCCTGTTCACCCATGACTGCATGGCCAGTAACGACACCATCATTAAGTTTGCAGACGACACAACAGTGGTAGAAATGATCACCGACAACGACGAGACAGCCTATAGGGAGGAGGCCAGAGACATGGCCGGGTGGTGCCAGAATAACAACCTATCCTTCAACGTAACCAAGACTAAGGAGATGATTGTGGACTACCGGAAAAGGAGGACCGAGTACGCCCCCATTCTCATCGACGGGGCTGTAGGGGAGCAGGTTGAGAGCTTCAAGATCTTTGGTGTCCACATCAAAAACAAACTAGAATGGTCCAAACATTCAGGGTCGTGAAGAGGGCACTACAAGGCCTATTCCCCCTCAGGACACTAAAACACTTTGGCATGGGTCCTGAGATCCTCAAAAGGTTCTACAGCTTCAACATCGAGAGCATCCTGACCAGTTGCATCACTGCCTGGTCGGGCAATTGTTCGGCCTCTGACCACAAGGCACTATAAAGGGTAGTGCGTAAGGCCCAGTATATCACTGGGGCTAAGCTGCCTGCCATCCAGGACCTCTACACCAGGCGGTGTCAGAGGAAGGCCCTAAAAATTGTCAGAGACCCCAGCCACCCCAGTCATAGACTGTTCTCTCTACTATCGCATGGCAAGCAATACCGGAGTGCCAAGTCTAGGACAAAAAGGCTTCTCAACAGTTTTTACCCCCAAGCCACAAGACTCCTGAACAGGTAATCAAATGGTTACCCGGACTATTTGCATTGTGTGACCCCCCTCTCTGTTTATCATATATGCAAAGTCACTTTAACTATACATTCATGTACATACTACCTCAATTGAGGTGACTAGCCAGTGCTCCCGCACATTGGCTAACATGGCTATCTGCATTGTGTCCCACCCACCACCTGCCAACCCCTCTTTTACGCTACTGCAACTCTCTGTTCATCATATATGCATAGTCACTTTAACCATATCTACATGTACAAACTCAATCAGCCTCACTAACCGGTGTCTGTATGTAGCCTGACTACATTTATAGCCTTGCTACTGTATATAGCCTGTCTTTTTACTGTTGTTTTATTTCTTTACCTACCTATTGTTCACCTAATACATTTTTTGCACTATTGGTTAGAGCCTGTAAGTAAGCATTTCCCTGTAAGGTCTACACCTGTTGTATTCGGCTCTCGTGACTAATACACTTTGATTTGTTTTGATTTGAAGCCATGCTGTATTTAAAATATAGATACATTATACACTGCTCAAAAAAATAAAGGGAACACTTAAACAACACAATGTAACTCCAAGTCAATCACACTTCTGTGAAATCAAACTGTCCACTTAGGAAGAAACACTGATTGACAATACATTTCACATGCTGTTGTGCAAATAGGATAGACAACAGGTGGAAATTATAGGCATTTAGCAAGACACCCCCAAAAAAGGAGTGGTTCTGCAGGTGGTAACCACAGACCACTTCTCAGTTCCTATGCTTCCTGGCTGATGTTTTGGTCACTTTTGAATGCTGGCGGTGCTTTCACTCTAGTGGTAGCATGATGGACCTCTGTACGCCTATGTAGATATTCCATTAAAAAATCTGCCGTTTCCAGCTATAATAGTAATTTACAACATGAGTAGTCTACACTGTATTTCTGATCAATTTGATAATATTTTAATGGACAAATAATCTGCTTTTCTTTAAAAAACAAGGACATTTCTTAGTGACCCTAAACTTTTGAACAGTAGTATATATTTTAAATGTAACCTTTATTTAACTAGGCAAGTCAGTTAACAACACATTTTTAATTACAATGACAGCCCCCCAATGCCAATTGTACATCACCTTATGGGACTCCCATTCACAGCCAGATGTTACTCAGCCTGGAATGGAACCAAGGACTGTTGTGTTGCCTCTTGCATTGAGTTGCGGTGCCTTAGACTGCTGCGCCACTCAGGAGCCCATGATGTATGAAGTTTGAAGCCATGCTGTATGAAGCCATGATGTGTGACGACATGCTGTCTGTATAAACCATGCTATATGAAGTCATTCTGTATGAAGGCATGCTGTATGAAGCCATGATGTATGAAGCCATGCTGTATGAAGACATGCTTTATGAAGCCATGCTGTATGAAGACATGCTGTATGAAGCCATGCTGTATGTAACCATGCTGTTTGAAGCCATGCTGTATGTAACCATGCTGTTTGAAGCCATGCTGTATGTAACCATGCTGTTTGAAGCTATGCTGTATGTAACCATGCTGTTTGAAGCTATGCTGTATGTAACCATGCTGTTTGAAGCCATGCTGCAAGTAAGCCATGCTTTTGAAGCTCTGTATAAAGCCATGCTGAATGAAGCCATGCTGTATGAAGCCATGCTGCAAGAAGCCATGTTGTCTGTAAAACCATGCTGAATGAAGGCATGCTGTATGTAACCATGCTGTTTGAAGCTATGCTGTATGTAACCATGCTGTTTGAAGCTATGCTGAATGAAGCCATGCTGTATGAAGCCATGCTGCAAGAAGCCATGTTGTCTGTATAAACCATGCTGAATGAAGCCATGCTGTATGAAGCCATGCTGCAAGAAGCCATGTTGTCTGTATAAACCATGCTGAATGAAGCCATGCTGTTTGAAGCTATGCTGTATGTAACCATGCTGTTTGAAGATATGCTGCTGAGTCACAGTCTGTACTATAATACTGTTGGACCATGGTCCTCTTGGCAGGGGGAGCTTAGTCCCGTCAGTGATATGATATACACCGGCTCTTAATACACTCACTGGCTCTCAGATATGTAATGGAGCACATTAATACACTCTCACCAGACAGGCCTTGAGAATTTAAAACCAATTTAATCAGCCTTTGTCTCCCTCTTTCATTTGTCCTTTCTTTCCATCCCTCTTGTTTAATTTTTTGTTCTGTTGCTCTTGGCTGTGAGTGGAAGGTCAGGAGAGGACAGCTAGCTAGGATAGATCTCCTCTGGATTATACAGTCTGGAACACATGGATTGGACAATGATTTGTTAGTTTTGCAGTGTTATGGTAAAGATCTATCATTTTCATCCAGTCATGTATTGGCAGTGCATTGCAATGTATTGGCACATTAGTATAGCAAATACTTGTGAAATATTTGACTGGTAGTTTTAAATATGTCAGAAATCATCTTTAAAGTGAAAATGTTGAGTGAAACATATGATATAGATTACATTTTCATATTCTCCTCCAAAATGGTAATTCGCTGCTTAATATTTAACTTCTTGACTTGATTAATATGACAGAGAAAAGAACAAAATTCTTCATAAATCAACAAATTCTTCTAATCATAAACCAGCTGGTTCCTAACCCTCGCTCTCTACTAGCAAAGCGCTTGAGTCTCTTTTGGTTCTGACCCAACTCAACTAGACTGATCACAACTGAATGCAATGAGAGCAAAGTTCAACAAGGAACACCCCTCTCTCTCTCTCTCTCTCTCTCTCTCTCTCTCTCTCTCTCTCTCTCTCTCTCTCTCTCTCTCTCTCTCACTCTCACTCTCTCTCTCTCAAAACACTCTCTACTTAAAGAAAAAATATAAATCATTTCATACAACAAATATTTAAGTCCAGTCATGATTTATTGGCTTCCGGACAGTATCTTAAATACATAATCGGAGCACAACACATCAATGGCTCAGTTATACAGCACCAGTCAACATAGTAGAATAATACTGAAGACATAAAAACAATGAAATAACACATATGGAATCATGTACTAACCAATAAAGTGTTAAAACAAATTAAAATATATTTTATATTTGAGATTCTTCAAAGTAGCAACCCTTTGCCTTGATGACAGCTTTGCACACTCTTGGCATTTTCTCAGCCAGCTTCATGAGGAATGCTTTTCCAACAGTCTTGAAGGAGTTTCCACATATTTATTTATTTATTTATGTATTTTATTTCACCTTTATTTAACCAGGTAGGCAAGTTGAGAACAAGTTCTCATTTACAATTGCGACCTGGCCCAAGATAAAGCAAAACAGTTCGACATATACAACAACATAGAGTTACACATGGAGTAAAACAAACATACAGTCAATAATACAGTAGAAAAATAAGTCTATATACGATGTGAGCAAATGAGGTGAGATAAGGGAGGTAAAGGCAAAAGAAAGGCCATGGTGGCAAAGTAAATACAATATAGCAAGTAAAACACTGGAATGGTAGATTTGCAGTGGAAGAATGTGCAAAGTAGAAATGGAAATAATGGGGTGCAAAGGAGCAAAATAAATAAATAAATACAGTAGGGGAAGAGGTAGTTGGATGGGCTACATTGTAGATGGGCTACATTGTAGATGGGCTATGTACAGGTGCAGTAATCTGTGAGCTGCTCTGACAGCTGGTGCCTAAAGCTAGTGAGGGAGATAAGTGTTTCCAGTTTCAGAGATTTTTGTATTTCGTTCCAGTCATTGGCAGCAGAGAACTGGAAGGAGAGGCGGCCAAAGAAAGAATTGGTTTTGAGGGTGACCAGAGAGGTATACCTGCTGGAGCATGTGCTACAGGTGGGTGCTGCTATGGTGACCAGCGAGCTGAGATAAGGGGGGACTTTACCTAGCAGGGTCTTGTAGATGACCTGGAGCCAGTGGGTTTGGCGACAAGTATGATGCGAGGGCCAGGCAACGAGAGCATGGTGACAGGTCGCAGTGGTGGGTAGTGTATGGGGCTTTGGTGACAAAACGGATGGCACTGTGATAGACTGCATCCAATTTATTGAGTAGGGTATTGGAGGCTATTTTGTAAATGATATCGCCGAAGTTGAGGATCGGTAGGATGGTCAGTTTTACGAGGGTATGTTTGGCAGCATGAGTGAAGGATAATTTGTTGTGAAATAGGAAGCCAATTCTAGATTTAACTTTGGATTGGAGATGTTTGATGCGAGTCTGGAAGGAGAGTTTACAGTCTAATCAGACACCTAGGTATTTGTAGTTGTCCACATATTCTAAGTCAGAACCGTCCAGAGTAGTTATGTTGGTCGGGCGGGCAGGTGCAGGCAGCGATCGGTTGAAGAGCATGCATTTGGTTTTACTTGTATTTAAGAGCATTTGGAGGCCACGGAAGGAGAGTTGTATGGCATTGAAGCTCGTCTGGAGGGTTGTTAATTAACACAATGTCCAAAGAAGGGCCAGAAGTATACAGAATGGTGTCAAGAGCGACATCATTGATGTATACAGAGTAGAGAGTAGGCACACGAATTGAACCCTGTGGCACCCCCATAGACACTGCCAGAGGCCCGGACAACAGGCCCTCCGATTTGATACACTGAACTCTATCAGAGAAGTAGTTGGTGAACCAGGCGAGGCAATCATTTGAGAAACCAAGGCTATCGAGTCTACCGATGCAGATGTGGTGATTGACAGAGTCGAAAACCTTGGCCAGGTCGATGAATACGGCTGCACAGTATTGTTTCTTATCGATGGCAGTTAAGATATCGTTTAGGACCTTGAGCGTGGCTGAGGTGTACCCATGACCAGCTCTGAAACCAGATTGCATAGCGGAGATGGTGTGGTGGGGTTCGAAATGGTCGGTAATCTGTTTGTTGACTTGGCTTTCGAAGACCTTAGAAAGGCAGGGTAGGATAGGTCTGTAGCAGTTTGGGTCAAGAGTGTCCCCCCCCTTTGAAGACATATTGCTTTCCAATCTTTGGGAATCTCAGATGACACAAAAGAGAGGTTAAACAGGCTAGTAATAGGGGTTGCAACTATTTCGTCAGATAATTTTAGAAAGAAAGGGTCCAGATTGTCTAGCCCGGCTGATTTGTAGGGGTCCAGATTTTGCAGCTCTTTCAGAACATCAGCTGACTGGATATGGGAGAAGGAGAAATGGGGAAGGCTTGGGCGAGTTGCTGTGGGGGGTACAGTGCTGTTGACCGGGGTAGGGGTCGCCAGGTGGAAAGCATGGCCACGCGTAGAAAAATGCTTATTGAAATTCTCAATTATAGTGTATTTATTGGTGGTGACAGAGTTTCATATCCCCAGTGCAGTGCAGTGGTATGCTGAACACTTGTTGGCTGTTTTTTCTTCTCTCTGCCATCCAACTCACCCCAAACCATCTCAATTGAGTTGAGGTCAGGTGATTGTGGAGGCCAGGTCATCTGATGCAGCATTCCATCACTATCATTCCTGGTTAAATAGGCCTTACACAGCCTGGAGGTGTGTTGGGTCATCCGACCGTAAGGCGCTACAGAGGGTAGTGCGTATGGCCCAGTACATCACTGGGGCCAAGCTCCCTGCCATCCAGGACCTATATACTAGGCGGTGTCAGAGGATTTTGAAAAACTCCAGTCACCCAAGTCATACACTGTTCTCTCTGCTACCGCGGTACCGGAGTACCAAGTCTAGGTCCAAAAGTCTCCTTAACATCTTTACCCCCAAGACATAAGACCGTTGAACAATTATTCAAATGGCCACGTGGACTATTTACACTGACCCACCCTTTGTTTTTACTCTGCTTCTACTCAATGTTTATTATCTACGCATAGTCAATTTACCCCTATCTACAAATTTACCTCGACTAACCTGTACCCCCGCACATTGACTCTGTAACTGTACCCCCTGTATATAGCCTCAACCACCCGAGCCACTGCCCGAGACACTGCCTGTTCACCCCGCTATCATCCAGAAGGCGAGGTCAGTACAGGTGCATCAAAGCTGGGACCGAGAGACTGAAAAACAGCTTCTATCTCAAGGCCATCAGACTGTTAAACAGCCACCACTAACATTGAGTGGCTGATGCCAACACACTGACACTGACACTGACTCAACTCCAGCCACTTTAATAATGGGAATTGATGGGAAATTATGTAAATATATCACTAGCCACTTTAAACAATGCTACCTTATATAATGTTACTTACCCTACATTATTCATCTCATATGTATATACTGTACTCTAGATCATCGACTGCATCCTTATGTAATACATGTATCACTAGCCACTTTAACTATGCCACTTTGTTTACATACTCATCTCATATGTATATACTGTACTCGATACCATCTACTGTATCTTGCCTATGCTGCTCTGTACCATCACTCATTCATATATCCTTATGTACATATTCTTTATCCCCTTACACTGTGTATAAGACAGTAGTTTTGGAATTGTTAGTTAGATTACTTGTTGGTTATTACTGCATTGTCGGAACTAGAAGCACAAGCATTTCGCTACACTCGCATTAACATCTGCTAACCATGTGTATGTGACAAATACAATTTGATTTGATTTGATTATAGTTTTTTATTGTGTTTTTATTACATTTTTTACTGTAGTTTATTTAGTACATTTTTTCTTAACTCTATTTCTTGAACTACATTGTTGGTTAAGGGCTTGTAAGAAAGCATTTCACGGTAAGGTACACCTGTTGTATTCGGCGCATGTGACAAATCTAATTTGTTACCATACCTAACACTAACCCAGGTGGCATGTTATTAGCGTGTTAGCAGAGCCTCCGTCTTTCTCCCTCCACTACCTCAGTGTGTCTGGCCTGTCGTCCCATTGACCTCCTTGCTTCTGAGACTCTTAGCTGCGCCACCTCATGGTCAGTCCTTTCCACACATGCTGTCTGGACATTTGACAAATCTAATAATTCCCCCTTTCCTCTCCTCTCCTGGAGTTAGTCCCATCTTCCCTCCATAATTTATTTTCTTCAATGTATTTTTTCCCACTGGGCTGGTTTTCTGCCCAGTACATTGCTTGTTGTAGGGCCATAAAATGCATTAAGTGATCAGCGGTTGCTTCAACAATAATCTATTTAGATTCCCCCTCTTTCTATCTGTGTGTTTGTTCTTTTGAGCTGTTGTTTCGTGTTGTTTACCTCATGTGCCAAAGCCGAAGTCAAGTTCTGTCTTTGTAAAGACGAGCGACAGGAGGAAGTGAAACAGACAATAGGTTATGAGATTAACGTAGAAAGACAGAGGGATGGAAGAAGAGAGAGGGAGAATGTGAGACAAAGAGAGGGAAGAAATAAGGGGATTAGGGGTGGATTTCCCAAATGGAAACTGAGAGTTAAGGACTGATGGAGGTGGACACATCTCATCCTCTCTGTGTTCTCTCCCCTCTGAGAAGATTAATAGAGAAATGGTGTTTGGTATCTATGTGTTTCCTCTGTACTAAATCCACAGTGGTCCCTCTGGCCTTCCCACACATTCTATAGTAGATGAATGTCACATATCTGTGCAACCGCTACAGATCGGTTATTTACCCTGTAGTATTCATGTATAAGTATTATTTATAGAATACCTATTGCTAATATCGTCTATCCAACATGGCCAACGGGTGAAATTGAAATCAAATCAAATCAAATACAACTTTATTTGTCACATGCGCCGAGTACAACAAGTGTAGACTTCACCATTAAATGCTTACTTTCAAGCCCTTAACCAACAGTGCAGTTCACTGAGAAGGAAATATTTATTAAGTGGACTAAAATAAAAAGTAATACGTCCTTACGGTCAGATACCGAGCAGTTTCCATACCAGGCAGTGATGCAACCGGTCAGGATGCTCTTGATAGTGCAGCTGTAGAACTTTTTGAGGATCTGGGGACCCATGCCAAATATGTTCAGTCTCCTGAGGAGGAAAAGGTTTTGTCGTGGCCTCTTCACAACTGTCTTGGTATGTGTGGACAATGATTGTTCGTTGGTGATGTGGACACCAGGGAACATCAAACTCTCGACACGCTCCACTACAGCCCCTTCGATTTTAATGGGGTGGAAGGGTAGCCTAGTGGTTAGAGCATTGGACTAGTAACCGTAAAGGTTGCAAGTTCAAATACCCGAGCTGACAAGGTACAAATCTGTTGTTCTGCCCCTGTACAAGGCAGTTAACCCACTGTTCCTAGGCCATCATTGAAACTAAGAATTTGTTTATAACTGACTTGCCTAATTAAATAAAGATAATAAAATGGCAGCCTGTTCGGCCCATCTTTTCTTGTAGTCCATGATCAGGTCCTTAGTATTGCTCACACTGAGGGAGAGGTTGTGATCCTGGCACCACACTGCCAGTTCTCTGACCTCCTCCCTATAGGCTGTCTCATCGTTGTCGGTGATCAGGCCTACCACTGTTGTGTCGTCAGCAAACTTAATGAAGGTGTTGGAGTCGTGTTTGGCCACACAGTCATTGGTGAACAGGGAATACAGGAGGGGACTAAGTACACACCCATGAGGAGCCCCAGCATTAAGGGTCAGCGTGGCAGACATGTTGTTGCCTACTCTGACCACCTGGGGGTGGTCTGTCGGGAACTCCAGGATCCAGTTGCAGAGGGAGGTGTTTAGTCCCAGAGTCCTTAGCTTAGTGATGAGCTTTGTGGGCACTATGATGTAGAACACTGAGCTGTAGTTGATGAACAGCATTCTCACATAGGTGTTCCTTTTGTTCCTTTTGGGAAAGGGCGGTGTGGAGTTCGATTGAGATTGAGTCATCTGTGGATCTGTTGGGGCTGTATGCAAATTGTAGTGGGTCTAGGGTTTCTGGGATAATGGTGTTGATGTGAGCCATGAACAGCTTTTCAAAGCACTTAATGGCAACCAACGTGTGTGCCAGAGGGCGGTAATCATTTAGGCAGGTTACCTTGGCTTCCTTGGGTACAGGGACTATGGTGGTCTGCTTGAAACATGTAGGTATTACAGACTCGATCCGGGAGAGGTTGAAAATATCAGTGAAAACACTTGACAGTTGGTCCGCGCATGCTTTGAGTACACGTTCTGGTAATCCGTCTGGCCCTGCGGCTTTATGAATGTTGACCTGTTTAAAGGTTTTGTTTACATTAGCTACTGAGTGCGTTATCACACAGTCATCCTGAACAGCTGGTGTTCTCGTGCATGCTTCGGTGTTGCTTGCCTTGAAGCGAGCATAAAAGGCATTTAGCTCATCTGGGCAGCTCGCGTCACTGGGCAGTTCTCATCTGGGTTTCCATTTGTAGTCCGTAATAGTTTTCAAGCCCTGCCACATCCGACGAGCATCAGAGCTGGTGTTACGAATCCCTTTTGGCCCGACAGTCTAGGGGGGATGGTAATGAGACCCGTAACATAACTCATGCAAATTATTATTGTGACAAAGTAAAAGTGTGCACGAAATAACCACGACAGCAGAAATCTACCGTCAAACTCTAGGTTTATTTATAAACACACGGTAATGGGGGGAGCAGGAAAAGGGGCTGAGCTGGACCCAAGAAAAGAAACAATAAGTATTCAAAAACACCCCTAAGCTAGACTAGCCTACTTTAACAACAGCTAACTAACTAACCAAAAATACAGTGGGTGGTCCGCCCAGTTCTAACTAGTGTATTTAACAAAGTTCACCTACGGGTAGTGTATGCCCATGGGCGACTTGTCTTGGTTTCCCCCTTTTCCCACCAGCAACAAACAAACACCATAACCAACAACAATACTCACAGGTGATGACAAAGTGCTATGGAGGTGCTTTAAACAAAAGAGAGGTTAAGACACACAGCGAGAGTGAAACACAGAGACCTACAGACATGGCATTTACAGAGAGATTGAGCTAGAGATTGAGCTATAGAACAAACAAATGATGGGGTTTTTAAACCATGGGGAAGGAACTGTGATAGGTTAGGAAATAGGAGGAGGTGTGTCTTCTGATTGATGATTGATTGTTGACTGATTGGGGAGTGATGATTTTCACCTGTGAGGGGAGAAGGAGAGAAAAGAAACACACACACAGGATACACACACACACAGGATAACTGTATCCGTAACACTCCCACCCTTAAAAGAGCAACCCTAGGGGTTGCGACTACAGTATTTCAATGAATACTCACAACAAAGCAACAACCTTGCAAAACATACAGAAATCATTTTCACACACGAGACAAAGCATCTGCCAACACATTATCAGAACCCTTTTTGTGGCGGATCTCCAAATTATAATTTTGTACAATCAGCGCCCATCGCATAAGGCGCTGGTTCTGGTTGTACATTCGGTGGAGAAAAACTAAGGGGTTATGGTCAGTATATACAATCACGGGTAGGGCACTGGAACCAATATATACTTCAAAGTATTGCAGAGCCAACAGCTTCTTGTTCTATTGTTGCATAGTTTGTTTGACATTTATTAAATTTACGTGAAAAATAACAAACGGGATGATCCACTCCACTCTTGTCCTGCTGCAGTAGAACAGCACCAGCACCTCTGGCACTAGCATCTACCTCAAGTTTGAACGGTTGTTCAAAATCTGGAGCAGCAAGTACAGGTGTACTACATAAGAGTGCTTTCGCTGATTCAAAAGCTCTCTTACAATCAGGGGACCACTCAAATGATCTAGCCGGACTAAGCAAATCGGTCAATGGAGCAACTACCGCAGAGAAATTTTTACAGAAGCTACGGTAGTAGCCAACCATCCCTAAAAAGCGGCGTAGCTCTCGTCTGGTGGTAGGTGCAGGGAATGCAGTTATAGCCAAGACCTTGGCACCAACAGGGCGCACCTGTCCATGGCCAACCTCTTTACCGAGATAGGTAACAGTAGCCTTCCCAAACTCGCACTTTGCCAAGTTTAGGGTTAGAGAAGCAGCTGCCAACCGTTCACATACTACCCTTAGCGAGTCAACATGATCTGACCACTCAGACGAATAAATCACTAGGTCATCAAGGTATGCATTACAATTAGGAACACCAGCTAATACGGAGTTAACCAGTCGTTGGAAGGTGGCTGGTGCATTTCGCATCCCAAAAGCCATGACTGAGTACTGTAGGAAGTTGTCTGGGGTCACAAAGGCAGAAATCTCAGAAGCACGTGAAGTTAACGGAACCTGCCAGTAACCTTTTAAGAGGTCTAACTTAGTTACATACTTAGCAGCACCAATAGTGTCGATACAGTCGTCCAGTCGGGGTAACGGGAACGAATCTGGCATTGTGACAGAATTTACCTTTCGATAATCCGTACATAACCTGGACGTACCATCAGGTTTAGGAACCGAAATGCAAGAAGAACTCCAAGCGCTTGAACTTGGCTTAGCCAGGTCATTCTCCAACAAATATCTCACCTCATCCCTCATTATCTTCCTCTTGGAAGCGTTGATACGATACGGGTGTTCCTTGATAGGTGTAGCATTTCCAACATTAATGTCATGTTCCAACACATTTGAGCGAGTAGGAACGTCATTAAAGAGACATGGAAAACTGTGTAGTAGCCTCACAATATCATTGGCCTGTCCATCCGTTAAATGAACCAGACCGGATTTGATAGACAGCAACATTTCTGAGTTGGGCAATCTAACACACTGCTGCTGAGTATTGCGCAACTCAAAGCCATCAACATCATCAATATGACAGTCCACTATCATAGCAGTAGTAGCAGAGGAGACAGCAGTACCTTCCTCTGTTTTTGAACTCTCTAACTGTGTGATGGGTCGGGTGTGGTAAGCTTTCAACATGTTAATGTGACACACACGAGATTGGCGTTGTCTATCAGGAGTTTGAAGCACATAGTCAGTTTCACTTATTTTCTTTTCAATTAAATAAGGACCCGAGAAACGAGCTGACAGTGAAGATCCTGGAACAGGTAATAACACCAGTACTTGGTCACCTGGCTGTAGTGGACGAGAAACAGCCTCTTTATCATAGCGTCTTTTCATGCTCCTCTGTGAGGAAGACAGAGCTTCCTTTGCGAGAGCACAAGCTTGGTGTAGGCGCTCACGAAAGCGACTAACGTAGTCCAACACATTCTCATCGCTGGTACACAACTCTTGGGACAAGAACTGTTCTTTAAGGACTTTCATTGGTCCTCTCACTGTGTGACCAAACACCAGTTCAGCCGGGCTGAAACCTAGGGATTCCTGCACAGTTTCACGAGCAGCAAACAAAACTAGAGGAACTCCCTCATCCCAATCTTTCTCAGATTCCAAACAATATTTACGAGGCATAGACTTCAGTGTCTGATGCCATCTTTCAAGTGCACCCTGAGACTCTGGGTGATAGGCGCTTGACACACGGTGCGTAATTGACAAGGATTTTAACACCTGCCTGAAGAGCTTGGATAGGAAATTGGTACCTTGATCGCTTTGTACCACCCTAGGTAACCCGAATGTCGTGAAGAATTTTATTAAGGCTTTACTCACTACCGGGGCTGTAATCCTTCTCAGAGGAATGGCCTCGGGGTATCTTGTAGCCATACACATTATCGTTAACAAAAACTGGTTACCCGATTTTGTCTTCGGTAACGGTCCGACACAATCAACCACCACATGCTCGAATGGTTCACCTATGACAGGTATGGGACAAAGAGGAGCGGGAGGAATAACCTGATTTGGTTTTCCTGTTATCTGACATGTGTGGCATGTCCGACAGAACTGAGCCACATCTTGTTTTAAACCCGGCCAAAAGAAATGTCGAAGGATCCGATCATAAGTTTTTGTGATTCCTAAATGACCAGACCACTGGTGATCATGAGCAAGGGATAACACATTTTGTCGAAAGGCTGTAGGAATCACTATTTGTTAAACAGCATTCCAATCTCCATCCGCGTCAACATGGGATTTCCATTTACGCATGAGGAGATTACCATCAATGAAGTAAGCCACGTTCTTCTTCTTCACATCTTCCAATGAGACAACACTAGAAAAACATTTAGCAAGCTTGTTGTCAACCTTTTGGTTAGCAATCAGCTGCTCACGAGTGACTGGTAACTGTATTGCATCAGCAATAAGTTCAACGTTCTTTGATTCTTTCCTGGGCTGTTTGTCAGAGGTGATCAGCTTCTCAGAGGTATCACACAAACCATCTTCTTGATCAACCTCTTTGAACAGAACAGTGTTCGACAAATCTATCACGTCACCCTCTTGTCGTGCCTGAGCACGAGTGACAGCACAAGCGGGGAACACATGTGGATAACTCTGTGCCAGCTCATTCGAGAGAGATTGGTCACTTTTATCCAATACTTCCAATACGGGTACTACCTTTCCTCCGGCAATATCGTTACCCATTATAAAGGTCACACCTTTCACTGGCAACATAGGGCGTACCCCCACTCTGAATATTCCACTGATTAACTCAGAGTGTACTTTCACAAAGTGCAATGGCACTGGGACAAAACCCATTTCAATACCCTGCACTAAAACACTGGAACCACAATATGTATCGTCAGATAAGGGCAACACATCAGACAATATAAACGACTGCGCGGCACCAGTATCTCTAAGGATTTTAACCTGTTAGTACTCTAGGGGCAGTATTTCATTTTTGGATAAAAAGACGTGCCCGTTTTAAGCGCAATATTTTGTCACGAAAAGATGCTCGAATATGCTTGGAATTGATAGTTTTGGAAAGAAGACAGTCTTACGTTTCCAGAAATGCAAAGATTTTCACTGTGAGTCCCTTAGAACAAATGCTTCGGGCAAAACCAAGATGTATGACCGACCAGGAAATGCACAGGATTTCTGAGGCTACGTTTTCCATGATCGCCTTATATGGCTGTGAATGCGACAGGAATGAACGGACTCTTTCTCTTGTTTCCCCAAGGTCTCTGCAGCATTGTGACGTGTTTGTAGGCATATCATTGGAAGATTGACCATAAGAGACTACAATTGCCAAGTGTCCCTCTTGGTGTCTGCGTGGCATTCGGTGCGCAAAAATCAACTCCCAGTATTTTTCCATTCAAATCTCAGAACAAAGCAGGGTACAAGGGCGGTGCTTTCAATGGAGAGAAATATGACAAACCACCTTCAGGATTGATTCAAACAACGTTTTCCATGTTTCAGTCGATATTATGGAGTTAATTCTGAAAAAAGTTCGACATGTAGGTGACTGAATTTTCGGTTAGTTTCGGTAGCCAAATGCATAGTAACAAAAGGGAACGATGTGTCCTACACAAGAATCTTTCAGGAAAAACTGGACATCTGCTATGTAACTGAGAGTCTCCTCATTGAAACATCTGAAGTTCTTCAAAGGTAAATTATTTTATTTGATTCCTTGGCTGGTTTTTGTGAATATGTTGCGTGCCTAATGCTAATGCTAAATGCTAAGCTAGCTATCACCACTCTTACACAAATTAGTGATTTTCTCTGGTTCTAAAGCATATTTTGAAAATCTGAGACGACAGGATTGTTAAGAAAAGGATAAGCTTGAGAACAGGCATATTTATTTCATTTCATTTGCGATTTTTAGAAATCGCTAACGTTGCGTTATGGTAATGAGCTTGAGGCTGTAGTAACGATACCGCATGCGGGATGGGGCGGACTATGAGGTCGTTGAGACGCTTCGTCATTCGTTAGGGACACAAACCCCTCGAAAATGAATGGTTCATAACTGCGGTCGGGGACTGAGACTTTCAAACTACAGTTACCCTGAGGCACCTGTTTTGTTGCAGACCTCACAACCGTACGAATTAGAGCAACACCTGTTGGTGGCTTGGCACGAAGGGGCATCCCTTGTTTGCGTTTAAGCAGGAAGCAATCATTAATCATATGTCCTACTTTATGACAATAGAAACAGGGACGCTCATTCTTCTGGCGTGCATGATATACTACTGCTGGCCGACTAGGGCTAAACGTAGGAAACTCAGTGGCTCTACTCTCAGTTTGAGCCGAAAACACACTCTTGTGCGTCAACACAAACTCGTCTGCCAACACAGACGCTTCTGCCAGGGAGGATACTTTCTGTTCGTTTAGGTAAACTACAATGCGTTCGGGTAAGCAATTTTTAAACTCTTCCAACAAGATTAACTCCCGGAGAGAGTTGAAATCAGTTACCTTACTAGCAGCATGCCATTTATCAAACAGATTTCCCTTGTCTCTAGCAAATTCCACATAAGTCTTACTAGAAGACTTTCTATGAGACCTAAATCTCTGTCGGTATGCCTCAGGCACAAGCTCATAGGCACGAAGAACAGTAGCTTTGACCACTTCATAATTCAAACTGTCCTCCAGAGGTAGCGCTGACAAAACCTCTTGGGCTTTACCAGTTAATTTACACTGAAGTAATAGGCACCATACCTCTTCAGGCCATTTCAATGCTACGGCTATACGCTCAAATACACAAAAATAAGAGTCAACCTCTGACTCTCTGAACAAAGGTACTAAGGCAATCTGCCTACTAATGTCAAACGTGTTTGAGGACACAGCAGGTGAGGACGGCTCACAAACAGGCATAGTAGGACCGGAGGCTAGCCTCGCTGTCTCTGCCTCCAGTTCCATCTGGCGCATTTTGAACTCCAACTGCCTTTGTTCTCTGTCTGCCTCAATTTTACACATCTCCAAATGCCGTTGTTCTCGTTCTTTTTCTGCCTCTATTTTACACATCTCCAACTGGAGAGTCTCTCACCTAATTTGGGCTCTCTCTTCCACCTCCAGTTGGAACTGTGCTAAACGGCCATCCCTCCTGGCATCACCGTTTGACAGTGGGGAGAGTGGATCAAAACGGGGCAATGCGGCTGGAGCTTTAGCCTCGCCCTCATTATCAGACACCAATGGGCTTACAGGAGCAGCAACATCCGCTACAGGGGTAGTAGGCTCAGGCAGCGGTAACACGAGCACCTGCTCTTCCAACAATACATTTAATACTAGCCGTTTAACCTCCGCCTTAACTAAACTCTGCGGAATCGATACTGAATAATGGTCAGCCAAGGTCATTAAATCAACTCTACGACATTTGTCAAAAACCTCCCACGAAGGGTTATCCAAAAAGGATCTCAAATCAAAAGTAGTCATTTTACACTACTTCACAAGTGCCAAACAAAATAGCAAACACTAATGCTACTTCAGCTATGACGCTCAACACTGAACTATACCACTACAACAATCTACATGAGGGGCATGGGTGTCAGTTATGACAGATCCCGGACGAGCCCCCACTTATGTTACGAATCCCTTTTGGCCCGACAGTCTAGGGGGGATGGTAATGAGACCCGTAACATAACTCATGCAAATTATTATTGTGACAAAGTAAAAGTGTGCACGAAATAACCACGACAGCAGAAATCTACCGTCAAACTCTAGGTTTATTTATAAACACACGGTAATGGGGGGAGCAGGAAAAGGGGCTGAGCTGGACCCAAGAAAAGAAACAATAAGTATTCAAAAACACCCCTAAGCTAGACTAGCCTACTTTAACAACAGCTAACTAACTAACCAAAAATACAGTGGGTGGTCCGCCCAGTTCTAACTAGTGTATTTAACAAAGTTCACCTACGGGTAGTGTATGCCCATGGGCGACTTGTCTTGGTTTCCCCCTTTTCCCACCAGCAACAAACAAACACCATAACCAACAACAATACTCACAGGTGATGACAAAGTGCTATGGAGGAGCTTTAAACAAAAGAGAGGTTAAGACACAAAGCGAGAGTGAAACACAGAGACCTACAGACATGGCATTTACAGAGAGATTGAGCTAGAGATTGAGCTATAGAACAAACAAATGATGGGATTTTTAAACCATGGGGAAGGAACTGTGATAGGTTAGGAAGTAGGAGGAGGTGTGTCTTCTGATTGATGATTGATTGTTGACTGATTGGGGAGTGATGATTTTCACCTGTGAGGGGAGAAGGAGAGAAAAGAAACACACACACAGGATACACACACACAGGATAACTGTATCCGTAACAGCTGGTGTAGTAGGATTCAATCTTAATCCTGTATTGACGCTTTGCTTGTTTGATGTTCGTCTGAGGGCATAGCAAGATTTTTTATAAGCGTCCGGATTAGTCTCCCGCTCCTTGAAAGCGGCAGCTCTAGCCTTTAGTTCGATGCGGATTTTGTCTTTAATTCATGGATTCTGGCTGGGATATTTACGTACAGTCACTGTGGGGATGACTTCATCTATGCACTTATTGATGAAGCCGATGACTGAGGTGGTGTATTCTTCTATTCCTCTTGTAAGCAGGAATCAGGGGGACATAATTATGTTCAGATTTGCCAAATGGATGGCGGGGAGAGCTTGGTATGCATCTCTGTGAGTGGAGTAAAGGTGGTCTAGGATATTTTCCCCCCTGGTTGCACATGGTAAAAATTTGGTAAAACTGATTTAAGTTTGTCTGCATTAAAGTCCCCGGCCACTAGGAGCACCGCTTCTGGGTGAGCATTTTCTTATTTGCTTATGGCCTTATAGAGTTGGTTGAGAGTAGTCTTAGTGCCAACTTCGCTTTGTGGTTGTAAATAGACAGCTACGAATAATGCAGATGAGAACTCTCTTGTTAGATAGTGTGGTCTGCAGTTTATCATAAGGTACTCTACCTCAGGCTAACAATACCTCAAGACTTTTTTAATATTAGACATCGCGCACCAGCTGTTATTGACAAAAAGACACACATCCCCACCCCTCGTCTTACCAGAGGTGAGTCTCTGTTCTGCCGGTGCATGGAAAGTCCCGCTAGCTCTATATATACAGCGCCTTGCGAAAGTATTCGGCCCCCTTGAACTTTGCGACCTTTTGCCACATTTCAGGCTTCAAACATAAAGATATAAAACTGTATTTTTTTGTGAAGAATCAACAACAAGTGGGACACAATCATGAAGTGGAACGACATTTATTGGATATTTCAAACTTTTTTAACAAATCAAAAACTGAAAAATTGGGCGTGCAAAATTATTCAGCCCCCTTAAGTTAATACTTTGTAGCGCCACCTTTTGCTGCGATTACCCCAGCCCCATATTGTTATTTATTTACTTGAACATTCATCTTCTGCACATCTATCACACCAGTGTTTAATTGCTAAATTGTAATTATTTTGCCACTATGGCCAATGTATTGCCTTACCTCCCTAATCTTAATACATTTGCACACACTGTATATAGACTTTTCTATTGTGTTATTGACTGTATGTTTGTTTATCCCATGTGTAAGTCTGTGTTGTTTGTGTTTGTGCTTTATCTTGACCAGGTCGCAGTTGTAAATGAGAACTTGTTCTCAACTGGCCTACCTGGTTAAATAAAGGTGAAATAAAAATAAGTAAATAAAAAGATAGAAGCTTTTTTTCAGTCTCTCAGTCCCAGCTTTGATGCAGCTATACTGACCTTGTCTTCTGTATGATAATGGAGTGAACAGGCTGTTGCTCGAATGGCTGTGGTCCTTGATGAAATTCTTGGCCTTTCCTGTGACACCGGGTGCTGTAGATGTCCTGGGGGGCAGGCAGTGTGCCCCCGGTGATGTATTAGTCAGACCTCACCACCCTCTGAAGAGCCCTGTGGTTGTGGGCGGTGCAGTTGCTGTACCAGGCGGTGATACAGCCCGTCAGGATGCTCTCAATGGTGCATCTGTAAAAGTTTGTGAGTGTTGTAGAGGCCGAGGTTGAAGAAGCGCTGTTGCACCTTCTTCACCACACTATCTGTGTGGGTGGACCATTACCATTTCCGAAGATTTTCACCTTCTCCACTGCGTTCCCGTCGACATGGACGGGGGTGTGCTCTCTCTGCTGTCTCCTGAAGTCCACGATCAGCTCCTTCGTTGTGGTTACATTGAAGGAGATGGTTTGTTTCCTGGCACCACTCCGAATTGGTGCATTGTTGTGAATATTCCCACAACTGCCCTTAATATTGTCCAGTGAAGTTGTCAGTCATTTGAAAGCCTGGACATGATTGACACTGTGCTGGGGTCTGGTGCCACTGTCCCATTTAGTTACTGGTCTCGGGAGAGACAGGGGAGAGAGAAGAGTGACAGCGTCCATCTCCTAGTTCTCAGAGGACCCCAGCTGTCTATGGAGTGCCTTGAGTGTCTGAGTCTGATAGAGTTTCACTGGGCCCATGGGAGAAAAAGGAGAGCTTTGAGGATAAGCTGTGTGTGTGTGTGTGTGTGTGTGTGTGTGTGTGTGTGTGTGTGTGTGTGTGTGTGTGTGTGTGTGTGTGTGTGTGTGTGTGTGTGTGTGTGTGTGTGTGTGTGTGTGTGTGTGTGTACGGTGGTGGTGTGTGAGAGAGAGAAAGAGAGAGAGAGATGCTCCCATGCTCTATAACTGAGTCAAGCGGCTGAACAGTTCCCATGCTCTATAACTCAGTCAAGCTGTTGAACAGTTCTCATGCTCTATAACTCAGTCAAGCTGCTGAACAGTTCCCATGCTCTATAACTCAGTCAAGCAGTTGAACAGTTCCCATGCTCTATAACTCAGTCAAGCTGTTGAACAGTTCCCATGCTCTATAACTCAGTCAAGCAGTTGAACAGTTCCCATGCTCTATAACTCAGTCAAGCTGTTGAACAGTTCTCATGCTCTATAACTAAGTCAAGCTGTTGAACAGTTCCCATGCTCTATAACTCAGTCAAGCTGTTGAACAGTTCTCATGCTCTATAACTAAGTCAAGCTGTTGAACAGTTCTCATGCTCTATAACTAAGTCAAGCTGTTGAACAGTTCTCATGCTCTATAACTCATTCACATGGTTGAACAGTTCTCATGCTCTGTAACTCAGTAAAGCTGTTGAACAGTTCCCATGATCTATAACTCAGTCAAGTGGCTGAACAGTTCCCATGCTCTATAACTCAGTCAAGCTGTTGAACAGTTCCCATGCTCTATAACTCAGTCAAGCTGTTGAACAGTTCCCATGCTCTATAACTAAGTCAAGCTGTTGAACAGTTCCCATGCTCTATAACTCAGTCAAGCTGTTGAACAGTTCTCATGCTCTATAACTAAGTCAAGCTGTTGAACAGTTCTCATGCTCTATAACTAAGTCAAGCTGTTGAACAGTTCTAATGCTCTATAACTCAGTCAAGCTGTTGAACAGTTCCCATGCTCTATAACTCAGTCAAGTGGCTGAACAGTTCCCATGCTCTATAACTCAGTCAAGCTGTTGAACAGTTCCCATGCTCTATAACTCAGTCAAGCTGTTGAACAGTTCTCATGCTCTATAACTAAGTCAAGCTGTTGAACAGTTCTCATGCTCTATAACTCAGTCAAGCTGTTGAACAGTTCTCATGCTCTATAACTCAGTCAAGCGGCTGAACAGTTCCCATGCTCTATAACTCAGTCAAGCTGTTGAACAGTTCCCATGCTCTATAATTCAGTCAAGCTGTTGAACAGTTCTCATGCTCTATAACTAAGTCAAGCTGTTGAACAGTTCTCATGCTCTATAACTCAGTCAAGCTGTTGAACAGTTATCATGCTCTATAACTCAGTCAAGGTGAACAGTTCTCATTCTCTATAACTCAGTCACACGGTTGAACAGTTCTCATACTCTATAACTCAGTCACTGTTGGACAGTTCCCATGCTCTATAACTCAGTCAAGCTGTTGAACAGTTCTCATGCTCTATAACTCAGTCAAGCAGTTGAACAGTTCCCATGCTCTATAACTCAGTCAAGCGGAGGTGAACAGTTCCCATGCTCTATAACTCAGTCAAGCTGTTGAACAGTTATCATGCTCTATAACTCAGTCAAGCAGTTGAACAGTTCCCATGCTCTATAACTCAGTCAAGCGGCTGAACAGTTCCCATGCTCTATAACTCAGTCAAGCTGTTGAACAGTTATCATGCTCTATAACTCAGTCAAGCAGTTGAACAGTTCCCATGCTCTATAACTCAGTCAAGCTGATGAACAGTTCTAATGCTCTGTAACTCAGTCAAGCAGTTGAACAGTTCCCATGCTCTATAACTCAGTCAAGCTGTTGAACAGTTCCCATGCTCTATAACTCAGTCAAGCTGTTGAACAGTTCTCATGCTCTATAACTAAGTCAAGCTGTTGAACAGTTCTCATGCTCTATAACTAAGTCAAGCTGTTGAACAGTTCTCATACTCTATAACTCAGTCACACGGTTGAACAGTTCTCATACTCTATAACTCAGTCACACGGTTGGACAGTTCCCATGCTCTATAACTCAGTCAAGCTGTTGAACAGTTCTCATGCTCTATAACTCAGTCAAGCAGTTGAACAGTTCCCATGCTCTATAACTCAGTCAAGCAAACAGTTCCCATGCTCTATAACTCAGTCAAGCTGTTGAACAGTTATCATGCTCTATAACTCAGTCAAGCAGTTGAACAGTTCCCATGCTCTATAACTCAGTCAAGCTGTTGAACAGTTCTAATGCTCTGTAACTCAGTCAAGCAGTTGAACAGTTCCCATGCTCTATAACTCAGTCAAGCTGTTGAACAGTTCTCATGCTCTATAACTCAGTCAAGCAGTTGAACAGTTCCCATGCTCTATAACTCAGTCAAGCTGATGAACAGTTCTCATGCTCTGTAACTCAGTCAAGGAGCTGAACAGTTCCCATGCTCTATAACTCAGTCAAGCGGCTGAACAGTTCCCATGCTCTATAACTCAGTCAAGCTGATGAACAGTTCCCATGCTCTATAACTCAGTCAAGCTGTTGAATAGTTCTCATGCTCTATAACTCAGTCAAGCTGTTGAACAGTTATCATGCTCTATAACTCAGTCAAGCAGTTGAACAGTTCCCATGCTCTATAACTCAGTCAAGCTGTTGAACAGTTCTCATGCTCTATAACTCAGTCAAGCAACAGTTCTCATGCTCTGTAACTCAGTCAAGCTGATGAACAGTTCCCATGCTCTATAACTCAGTCAAGCGGCTGAACAGTTCCCATGCTCTATAACTCAGTCAAGCTGTTGAACAGTTCTCATGCTCTATAACTCAGTCAAGTGGCTGAACAGTTCCCATGCTCTATAACTCAGTCAAGCGGCTGAACAGTTCCCATGCTCTATAACTCAGTCAAGCTGTTGAACAGTTCTCATGCTCTGTAACTCAGTCAATAACTCAGCTGTTGAACTGTTTCCATGCTCTATAACTCAGTCAAGCTGTTGAACAGTTCCCATGCTCTATAACTCAGTCAAGCTGTTGAACTAGTTCTCATGCTCTATAACTTGAACAGTTCTCAAGTCTGAACAGTTCTCATACTCTATAACTCAGAACGGTTGGACAGTTCCCATGCTCTATAACTCAGTCAAGCTGTTGAACAGTTCTCATGCTCTATAACTCAGTCAAGCAGTTGAACAGTTCCCATGCTCTATAACTCAGTCAAGCTGTTGAACAGTTCCCATGCTCTATAACTCAGTCAAGCTGATGAACAGTTCTAATGCTCTGTAACTCAGTCAAGCAGTTGAACAGTTCCCATGCTCTATAACTCTGTCAAGCTGTTGAACAGTTCTCATGCTCTATAACTCAGTCAAGCAGTTGAACAGTTCCCATGCTCTATAACTCAGTCAAGCTGATGAACAGTTCTCATGCTCTGTAACTCAGTCAAGCAGCTGAACAGTTCCCATGCTCTATAACTCAGTCAAGCTGTTGAACAGTTCCCATGCTCTATAATTCAGTCAAGCTGTTGAACAGTTCTCATGCTCTATAACTAAGTCAAGCTGTTGAACAGTTCTCATGCTCTATAACTCAGTCAAGCTGTTGAACAGTTATCATGCTCTATAACTCAGTCACACGGTTGAACAGTTCTCATACTCTATAACTCAGTTACACGGTTGGACAGTTCCCATGCTCTATAACTCAGTCAAGCTGTTGAACAGTTCTCATGCTCTATAACTCAGTCAAGCAGTTGAACAGTTCCCATGCTCTATAACTCAGTCAAGCGGCTGAACAGTTCCCATGCTCTATAACTCAGTCAAGCTGTTGAACAGTTATCATGCTCTATAACTCAGTCAAGCAGTTGAACAGTTCCCATGCTCTATAACTCAGTCAAGCTGATGAACAGTTCTAATGCTCTGTAACTCAGTCAAGCAGTTGAACAGTTCCCATGCTCTATAACTCAGTCAAGCTGTTGAACAGTTCTCATGCTCTATAACTCAGTCAAGCAGTTGAACAGTTACCATGCTCTATAACTCAGTCAAGCTGATGAACAGTTCTCATGCTCTGTAACTCAGTCAAGGAGCTGAACAGTTCCCATGCTCTATAACTCAGTCAAGCGGCTGAACAGTTCCCATGCTCTATAACTCAGTCAAGCTGATGAACAGTTCCCATGCTCTATAACTCAGTCAAGCTGTTGAATAGTTGTCATGCTCTATAACTCAGTCAAGCTGTTGAACAGTTATCATGCTCTATAACTCAGTCAAGCAGTTGAACAGTTCCCATGCTCTATAACTCAGTCAAGCTGTTGAACAGTTCTCATGCTCTATAACTCAGTCAAGCAGTTGAACAGTTCTCATGCTCTGTAACTCAGTCAAGCAGTTGAACAGTTCCCATGCTCTATAACTCAGTCAAGCGGCTGAACAGTTCCCATGCTCTATAACTCAGTCAAGCTAATGAACAGTTCTCATGCTCTGTAACTCAGTCAAGCAGCTGAACAGTTCCCATGCTCTATAACTCAGTCAAGCGGCTGAACAGTTCCCATGCTCTATAACTCAGTCAAGCTGATGAACAGTTCTCATGCTCTGTAACTCAGTCAAGCAGTTGAACAGTTCCCATGCTCTATAACTCAGTCAAGCTGCTGAACAGTTCTATAACCCATGCTTCTATAACTCAGTCAAGCTGTTGAACAGTTCCCATGCTCTATAACTCAGTCAAGCTGTTGAACAGTTCCCATGCTCTATAACTCAGTCATGCTCTATAACTCAGCAGCTGAACTCAGTTCTCAGTCACATGCTCTATAACTCAGTCAAGCAGTTGTTACAACAGTTCCCATGCTCTATAACTCAGTCAAGCTGATGAACAGTTCTCATGCTCTGTAACTCAGTCAAGGAGCTGAACAGTTCCCATGCTCTATAACTCAGTCAAGCGGCTGAACAGTTCCCATGCTCTATAACTCAGTCAAGCTGATGAACAGTTCCCATGCTCTATAACTCAGTCAAGCTGTTGAATAGTTCTCATGCTCTATAACTCAGTCAAGCTGTTGAACAGTTATCATGCTCTATAACTCAGTCAAGCAGTTGAACAGTTCCCATGCTCTATAACTCAGTCAAGCTGTTGAACAGTTCTCATGCTCTATAACTCAGTCAAGCAGTTGAACAGTTCTCATGCTCTGTAACTCAGTCAAGCAGCTGAACAGTTCCCATGCTCTATAACTCAGTCAAGCGGCTGAACAGTTCCCATGCTCTATAACTCAGTCAAGCTAATGAACAGTTCTCATGCTCTGTAACTCAGTCAAGCAGCTGAACAGTTCCCATGCTCTATAACTCAGTCAAGCGGCTGAACAGTTCCCATGCTCTATAACTCAGTCAAGCTGATGAACAGTTCTCATGCTCTATAACTCAGTCAAGCAGCTGAACAGTTCCCATGCTCTATAACTCAGTCAAGCGGCTGAACAGTTCCTATGCTCTATAACTCAGTCAAGCTGTTGAACAGTTCCCATGCTCTATAACTCAGTCAAGCTGTTGAACAGTTCCCATGCTCTATAACTCAGTCAAGCTGTTGAACAGTTCTCATGCTCTATAACTCAGTCAAGCTGTTGAACAGTTCTCATGCTCTATAACTCAGTCAACGGTTGAATAGTTCTCATGCTCTATAACTCAGTCAAGCTGTTGAACAGGTCTCATGCTCTGTAACTCAGTCACACGGTTGGACAGTTCCCATGCTCTATAACTCAGTCAAGCTGTTGAACAGTTCTCATGCTCTATAACTCAGTCAAGCAGTTGAACAGTTCCCATGCTCTATAACTCAGTCAAGCGGCTGAACAGTTCCCATGCTCTATAACTCAGTCAAGCTGATGAACAGTTCTAATGCTCTGTAACTCAGTCAAGCAGTTGAACAGTTCCCATGCTCTATAACTCTGTCAAGCTGTTGAACAGTTCTCATGCTCTATAACTCAGTCAAGCAGTTGAACAGTTCCCATGCTCTATAACTCAGTCAAGCTGATGAACAGTTCTCATGCTCTGTAACTCAGTCAAGCAGCTGAACAGTTCCCATGCTCTATAACTCAGTCAAGCTGTTGAACAGTTCCCATGCTCTATAATTCAGTCAAGCTGTTGAACAGTTCTCATGCTCTATAACTAAGTCAAGCTGTTGAACAGTTCTCATGCTCTATAACTCAGTCAAGCTGTTGAACAGTTATCATGCTCTATCAGCTCTAACGTCACGGTTGAACTCAGTCAAGCACACGGTTGAACAGTTCTCATGCTCTATAACTCAGTTACACGGTTGGACAGTTCCCATGCTCTATAACTCAGTCAAGCTGTTGAACAGTTCTCATGCTCTATAACTCAGTCAAGCAGTTGAACAGTTCCCATGCTCTATAACTCAGTCAAGCTGCTGAACAGTTCCCATGCTCTATAACTCAGTCAAGCTGTTGAACAGTTATCATGCTCTATAACTCAGTCAAGCAGTTGAACAGTTCCCATGCTCTATAACTCAGTCAAGCTGATGAACAGTTCTAATGCTCTGTAACTCAGTCAAGCAGTTGAACAGTTCCCATGCTCTATAACTCAGTCAAGCTGTTGAACAGTTCTCATGCTCTATAACTCAGTCAAGCAGTTGAACAGTTACCATGCTCTATAACTCAGTCAAGCTGATGAACAGTTCTCATGCTCTGTAACTCAGTCAAGGAGCTGAACAGTTCCCATGCTCTATAACTCAGTCAAGCGGCTGAACAGTTCCCATGCTCTATAACTCAGTCAAGCTGATGAACAGTTCCCATGCTCTATAACTCAGTCAAGCTGTTGAATAGTTGTCATGCTCTATAACTCAGTCAAGCTGTTGAACAGTTATCATGCTCTATAACTCAGTCAAGCAGTTGAACAGTTCCCATGCTCTATAACTCAGTCAAGCTGTTGAACAGTTCTCATGCTCTATAACTCAGTCAAGCAGTTGAACAGTTCTCATGCTCTGTAACTCAGTCAAGCAGCTGAACAGTTCCCATGCTCTATAACTCAGTCAAGCGGCTGAACAGTTCCCATGCTCTATAACTCAGTCAAGCTAATGAACAGTTCTCATGCTCTGTAACTCAGTCAAGCAGCTGAACAGTTCCCATGCTCTATAACTCAGTCAAGCGGCTGAACAGTTCCCATGCTCTATAACTCAGTCAAGCTGATGAACAGTTCTCATGCTCTGTAACTCAGTCAAGCAGCTGAACAGTTCCCATGCTCTATAACTCAGTCAAGCGGCTGAACAGTTCCTATGCTCTATAACTCAGTCAAGCTGTTGAACAGTTCCCATGCTCTATAACTCAGTCAAGCTGTTGAACAGTTCCCATGCTCTATAACTCAGTCAAGCTGTTGAATAGTTCTCATGCTCTATAACTCAGTCAAGCTGTTGAACAGGTCTCATGCTCTGTAACTCAGTCACACGGTTGAACAGTTCTCATACTCTATAACTCAGTCACACGGTTGAACAGTTCTCATACTCTATAACTCAGTTACACGGTTGGACAGTTCCCATGCTCTATAACTCAGTCAAGCTGTTGAACAGTTCTCATGCTCTATAACTCAGTCAAGCAGTTGAACAGTTCCCATGCTCTATAACTCAGTCAAGCGGCTGAACAGTTCCCATGCTCTATAACTCAGTCAAGCTGTTGAACAGTTATCATGCTCTATAACTCAGTCAAGCAGTTGAACAGTTCCCATGCTCTATAACTCAGTCAAGCTGATGAACAGTTCTAATGCTCTGTAACTCAGTCAAGCAGTTGAACAGTTCCCATGCTCTATAACTCAGTCAAGCTGTTGAACAGTTCTCATGCTCTATAACTCAGTCAAGCAGTTGAACAGTTCCCATGCTCTATAACTCAGTCAAGCTGATGAACAGTTCTCATGCTCTGTAACTCAGTCAAGCAGCTGAACAGTTCCCATGCTCTATAACTCAGTCAAGCTGTTGAACAGTTCCCATGCTCTATAATTCAGTCAAGCTGTTGAACAGTTCTCATGCTCTATAACTCAGTCAAGCTGTTGAATAGTTCTCATGCTCTATAACTCAGTCAAGCTGTTGAACAGTTATCATGCTCTATAACTCAGTCAAGCAGTTGAACAGTTCTCATACTCTATAACTCAGTCACACGGTTGAACAGTTCTCATACTCTATAACTCAGTTACACGGTTGGACAGTTCCCATGCTCCATAACTCAGTCAAGCTGTTGAACAGTTCTCATGCTCTATAACTCAGTCAAGCAGTTGAACAGTTCCCATGCTCTATAACTCAGTCAAGCGGCTGAACAGTTCCCATGCTCTATAACTCAGTCAAGCTGTTGAACAGTTATCATGCTCTATAACTCAGTCAAGCAGTTGAACAGTTCCCATGCTCTATAACTCAGTCAAGCTGATGAACAGTTCTAATGCTCTGTAACTCAGTCAAGCAGTTGAACAGTTCCCATGCTCTATAACTCAGTCAAGCTGTTGAACAGTTCTCATGCTCTATAACTCAGTCAAGCAGTTGAACAGTTACCATGCTCTATAACTCAGTCAAGCTGATGAACAGTTCTCATGCTCTGTAACTCAGTCAAGGAGCTGAACAGTTCCCATGCTCTATAACTCAGTCAAGCGGCTGAACAGTTCCCATGCTCTATAACTCAGTCAAGCTGATGAACAGTTCCCATGCTCTATAACTCAGTCAAGCTGTTGAATAGTTCTCATGCTCTATAACTCAGTCAAGCTGTTGAACAGTTATCATGCTCTATAACTCAGTCAAGCAGTTGAACAGTTCCCATGCTCTATAACTCAGTCAAGCTGTTGAACAGTTCTCATGCTCTATAACTCAGTCAAGCTGTTGAACAGTTCTCATGCTCTATAACTCAGTCAAGCAGTTGAACAGTTCTCATGCTCTGTAACTCAGTCAAGCAGCTGAACAGTTCCCATGCTCTATAACTCAGTCAAGCGGCTGAACAGTTCCCATGCTCTATAACTCAGTCAAGCTAATGAACAGTTCTCATGCTCTGTAACTCAGTCAAGCAGCTGAACAGTTCCCATGCTCTATAACTCAGTCAAGCGGCTGAACAGTTCCCATGCTCTATAACTCAGTCAAGCTGATGAACAGTTCTCATGCTCTGTAACTCAGTCAAGCAGCTGAACAGTTCCCATGCTCTATAACTCAGTCAAGCGGCTGAACAGTTCCTATGCTCTATAACTCAGTCAAGCTGTTGAACAGTTCCCATGCTCTATAACTCAGTCAAGCTGTTGAACAGTTCCCATGCTCTATAACTCAGTCAAGCTGTTGAATAGTTCTCATGCTCTATAACTCAGTCAAGCTGTTGAACAGGTCTCATGCTCTGTAACTCAGTCACACGAACAGTTCTCATACTCTATAACTCAGTCACACGGTTGAACAGTTCTCATACTCTATAACTCAGTTACACGGTTGGACAGTTCCCATGCTCTATAACTCAGTCAAGCTGTTGAACAGTTCTCATGCTCTATAACTCAGTCAAGCAGTTGAACAGTTCCCATGCTCTATAACTCAGTCAAGCGGCTGAACAGTTCCCATGCTCTATAACTCAGTCAAGCTGTTGAACAGTTATCATGCTCTATAACTCAGTCAAGCAGTTGAACAGTTCCCATGCTCTATAACTCAGTCAAGCTGATGAACAGTTCTAATGCTCTGTAACTCAGTCAAGCAGTTGAACAGTTCCCATGCTCTATAACTCAGTCAAGCTGTTGAACAGTTCTCATGCTCTATAACTCAGTCAAGCAGTTGAACAGTTCCCATGCTCTATAACTCAGTCAAGCTGATGAACAGTTCTCATGCTCTGTAACTCAGTCAAGGAGCTGAACAGTTCCCATGCTCTATAACTCAGTCAAGCGGCTGAACAGTTCCCATGCTCTATAACTCAGTCAAGCTGATGAACAGTTCCCATGCTCTATAACTCAGTCAAGCTGTTGAATAGTTCTCATGCTCTATAACTCAGTCAAGCTGTTGAACAGTTATCATGCTCTATAACTCAGTCAAGCAGTTGAACAGTTCCCATGCTCTATAACTCAGTCAAGCTGTTGAACAGTTCTCATGCTCTATAACTCAGTCAAGCAGTTGAACAGTTCTCATGCTCTGTAACTCAGTCAAGCAGCTGAACAGTTCCCATGCTCTATAACTCAGTCAAGCGGCTGAACAGTTCCCATGCTCTATAACTCAGTCAAGCTAATGAACAGTTCTCATGCTCTGTAACTCAGTCAAGCAGCTGAACAGTTCCCATGCTCTATAACTCAGTCAAGCGGCTGAACAGTTCCCATGCTCTATAACTCAGTCAAGCTGATGAACAGTTCTCATGCTCTGTAACTCAGTCAAGCAGCTGAACAGTTCCCATGCTCTATAACTCAGTCAAGCGGCTGAACAGTTCCTATGCTCTATAACTCAGTCAAGCTGTTGAACAGTTCCCATGCTCTATAACTCAGTCAAGCTGTTGAACAGTTCCCATGCTCTATAACTCAGTCAAGCTGTTGAATAGTTCTCATGCTCTATAACTCAGTCAAGCTGTTGAACAGGTCTCATGCTCTGTAACTCAGTCACACGGTTGAACAGTTCTCATGCTCTATAACTCAGTCACACGGTTGAACAGTTCCCATGCTCTATAACTCAGTCACACGGTTGAACAGTTCCCATGCTCTATAACTCAGTCAAGCTGTTGAACAGTTATCATGCTCTATAACTCAGTCAAGCAGTTGAACAGTTACCATGCTCTATAACTCATTCACATGGTTGAACAGTTCCCATGCTCTGTCTCTGTCAATTGTTCCTCTGTCACTCCTTGAGGAGCGAGCTCAATGGTGGTTTGAAGTGGTTTGTCTGAGGTGATGAGTAGCATCATGTGAAAAGACACTGGCTGAGGGAATGAAGAGGTAGAGCTAAAGGACATGAAAGGGGGGAGTGAAAACACCATGTGAGGAGATACTTATGGAAAGAGAGGGGGAAGGAAATGGGAATAGGAAGAGGGATTGGGAGACCGGACAGGATGGAGAGGATGAAGAGGAGAGGATGGAGAGGAAAGGAAGGAGAGGAGAAGATGGAGAGGAGAGGATGGAGAGGAGAGGATGGAGAGGATGGAGAGGAAAGGAAGGAGAGGAGAAGATGGAGAGAATGGAGAGGAGAAGATGGAGAGGAGAGGATGGAGAGGAGAGGATGGAGTGAGAGTATGGAGAGGAGAGGAAGGAGAGGAGAGGATGGAGAAGAGAAGACGGAGAGGAGATGATGAGGAGGATGGAGAGAATTGAGAGGAGAGTATGAGAGAAGAGAATTGTGAGGATGGAGAGGAGAGGACGGGGACGATGTATTGGAGAGGAGAGGATGGAGAGGAGTGGATGGAGAGGAGAGGATGGTGAGGAGAGGATGGAAAGGATGGAGAGGAGAGGATGGAGAGGAGTGGATGGAGAGGAGTGGATGGAGAGGAGAGGATGGAGAGGAGAGGATGGAAAGGATGGAGAGAGGTAGATGGAGAGGATGGAGAGGAGAAGATGGAGAGGATGAAGAGTTGAGGATGCAGAGTAGAAAATGAAGAGGAGAGGATGGAGGGGATAGAGAGTATGGAGAGGAGAGGATGGAGAAGAGAGGATGGTGAGGAGAGAATATGGAGAGGTTGGAACAAATGGAGAGGATGGAGAGGAGAGGATGGAGAGGAGAATATTGAGAAGAGAGGATGAGAGGATGGAGAAGATGGAGAAGATGAAGAGGAGAGGATGAAGATGAAGGAGAGGATAATATGGAATAGGAGAGGATGAGAGGTTTGAGAGGATAGAGAGGAGACGATGGAGAGGAGAAAATGGAGAGGAGACGATGGAGAGGATGGAGATGATGGAGAGGAGAATATGGAATGGTAGAGGATTAGAGGATGGAGAGGATAGAGAGGAGAGGATAGAGAGGATATGATGGAGAATAGAGGATAGAGAGGAACGGATAGAGAGTAGAAAATAAAGAGGAGATGATGGAAAGGATGGAGAGGATGGAGAGGAGATGATGGAGAGGATGAAGAGGAGAGGATTGGGATAAATAATGGAATGGATGGAAAGGAGAGGATGGAGAGGATGTAGAGGAGAGGATGAGAGGAGAGGAGATGATGGAGTGAGAGTATGGAGAGGAGAGGAAGGAGAGGAGAGGATGGAGAAGAGAAGATGGAGAGAAGATGATGATGAGGAGGATGGAGAGAATTGAGAGGAGAGTATGAGAGGAGAGAATTGTGAGGATGGAAAGGAGAGGACGAGGATGATGTATTGGAGAGGAGAGGATGGAGAGGAGTGAATGGAGAGGAGTGGATGGAGAGGAGAGGATGGAGATGATGGAGAGGATGATGAGGATGGAGAGTAGAAGACGGAGATGAGAGGATGGAGTGGAGAAGATGGAGAGGAGAGGATGAAGAGGATGGAGAGGAGAGGATGGGGAGGGAGGATGGAGAGGATGGAGATGAATTGATGTAGAGGAGAGGATGGGGAGGAGAGGATGGAGAGGATGGAGAGGAGAGGATGGGGAGGACAGGATGGAGAGGATGGAGATGAATGGATGTAGAGGAGAGGATGGAGAGGATGAGGAGGATGGAGAAGAGGGGATCGAGAGGAGATGATGGAGAGGAGATGATGGAGAGGATGGAGAGGAGAGGATGGAGAGGAGAGGAGAAGATGGAGAGGAGAGGATGGAGAGGAAGAAGAGGAGAGGCTGTAGACAAGTGTATGTAGAGGAGAGGATGAGGAGGATGGAGAGGAGAGGAGAGGATGGAGAGGAAGAAGAGGAGAGGATGTAGAGAGATGTGGAGAGGATATGTAGAGGAGAGGATGAGGAGGATGGAGAGGAGAGGATGGAGAGGAGAAGATGGTCGAGGAGAGAATGGAGTGGATTTAGAGGGGAAGATGGACAGGATGGAGAGAAGTGGATGGAGAAGATGGAGAGGAGAAGATGGAGAGGAGAGGGTGGAGAGGAGTGGATGGAGAGGAGAGGATGGTGAGGAGAGGATGGAAAGGATGGAGAGAGGTAGATGGAGAGGATGGAGAGGAGAAGATGGAGAGGAGAGGATTGAGTGGAGAAGATGGAGAGAAGAGGATGGAGAGGAGAGGATTTAGAGGATGAAGAGGAGAAGATGGAGATGAATGAATGTAGAGGAGATGATCGAGAGGATGAAGAGGATTTAGAGGAGAGGATGGAGAGGAGAGGATGGAGAAGAGGGGATCGAGAGGAGATGATGGAGAGGGGAGGATTGAGAGGAGAGGATGGAAAGAAGATGATGGAAATTATGGACTCCTCTTTAAATCTGCGTATTCCTTCAAAGCTCAGTTGTCCTGAGTCTGCACAACTCTGCCAGGACCTAGGATCAAGAGGGACACTCAAGTGATTTAGTACTATATCTCTTGACACAATGATGAAAATAATCATGGCCTCTAAACCTTCAAGCTGCATACTGGACCTTATTCCAACTAAACTACTGAAAGAGCTGCTTCCTGTGCTTGGCCCTCCTATGTTGAACATAATAAACGGCTCTCTATCCACCGGATGTGTTCCAAACTCACTAAAAGTAGCAGTAATAAAGCCTCTATTGAAAAAGCCAAACCTTGACCCAGAAAATATAAAAAACTATCGGCCTATATTGAATCATCCATTCCTCTCAAAATTTTTGAAAAGGCTGTTGCCTTTTAATGGCATCAGAGGAGGCTCTGCATCTGTCCATGTGCTCCTAGACCTTAGTGCTGCTTTTGATACCATCGATCACCACATTCTTTTGGAGAGATTGGAAATCCAAATTGGTCTACACGGACAAGTTCTGGCCTGGTTTAGATCTTATCTGTCGGAAAGATAACAATTTGTCTCTGTGAATGGTTTGTCCTCTGACAAATCAACTGTAAATTTCGGTGTTCCTCAAGGTTCTGTTTTGGGACCACTATTGTTTTCACTATATATTTTACCTCTCGGGAATGTTATTCGAAAACATAATGTAAACTTTCACTGCTATGCGGATGACACACAGCTGTACATTTCAATGAAACATGGTGAAGCCCCAAAATTGCCCTCGCTAGAAGCATGTGTTTCAGACATAAGGAAGTGGATGGCTGCAAACTTTCTACTATTAAACTCGGACAAAACAGAGATGCTTGTTCTAGGTCCCAAGAAACAAAGAGATCTTCTGTTGAATCTGACAATTAATCTTAATGGTTGTACAGTCGTCTCAAATAAAACTGTGAAGGACCTCGGCGTTACTCTGGACCCTGATCTCTCTTTTGAAGAACATATCAAGACTGTTTCAAGGACAACTTTTTTCCATCTACGTAACATTGCAAAAATCAGAAACTTTCTGTGTAACAATGACGCAGAAAAATGAATCCATGCTTTTGTTACTTCTAGGTTAGACTACTGCAATGCTCTACTTTCCGGCTACCCGGATAAAGCACTAAATAAACTTCTGTTAGTGCTAGATACGGCTGCTAGAATCCTGACTAGAACCCCCAAAAATATTATATTACTCCAGTGCTAGCCTCCCTACACTGGCTTCCTGTCAAGGCAAGGGCTGATTTCAAGGTTTTACTGCTAACCTACAAAGCATTACATGGGCTTGCTCCTACCTATCTCTCTTATTTGGTCCTGCCGTACATACCTACACGTACGCTATGGTCACAAGACACAGGCCTCCTAATTTTTCCTAGAATTTCTAAGCAAACAGCTGGAGGCAGGGCTTTCTCCTATAGAGCTCAATTTTTATGGAATGGTCTGCCTACCCATGTGAGAGACGCAAACTCGGTCTCAACCTTTAAGTCTTTACTGAAGACTCATCTCTTGAGTGTAGTCTGGCCCAGGAGTGTGAACGGAAAGGTGAACGGAAAGGCTCTGGAGCAACGAACCACACTTGCTGTCTCTGCCTGGCCACTGGGATTCCCTGCCTCTAACCCTATTACAGGTGCTGAGTCACTGGCTTACTGGTGCTCTTTCATGCCGTCCCTAGGAGGGGTGCGTCACTTGAGGAAGGATATGATGGAGAGGATATGGAGAAAGGGATGGAGAGGATGGAGACAGGCAGCAGTGGAAGAGAAGAACATAGAGAGGGATGGAGATGATGGAGAATATTTTCGTCATGGAGTGTGGACAAAAATAGAAAGAGACTATGTCACTCACACACCCGTCTTACAACCCTCTTACGCACACTCCATTTCATTCTGAGCAGCTTATCCCACTTCAGTGATGAGTGCTACACATGCAGAGAGAAATGTCTCTTATATAAAACTTGGCAGAGAAAGGGAAGGGGAGAAATACATCATTACACCTCCTCTCTGCCCTGTACTAGTACAAGGCGCTGTGAATGGACTGACTTGTAGGCCTGTCGTAATGGTTATTGTCACTTGGATAGGTGAAGGTGCTGAAGACTCCACAGCTATAAACCATCCTTGTGCATGTACATCGTAAACACGCACACACGTACACACACACGCACACACACACACAAACACACACACACACCCTCTGTTTCCTTGGTATCAGCCGTTGCCAGCCGTATACGTATAGGTTATGTTGGGGACCATGTGACTGCTGTTTGGATAGAGTTTCTCTTGCTCCCCTGCAGCTCAGAAAGACGGGAGCATAACTCTATTGTATCCCACACCCTGGGAGGGGAGGAGAGGAGGGGGGAGGAGGAGGAGGAGGGGAGGATGGGGGGAGAAAAGAAGGGGGTGTGCAGGAGGTGAAGGAGGAGAGAGGGGGCCTGGGACTGCCTGGAATGGAATGGGGGTAGAGAGGGAGAAAGGAAGGGGAGAGATAAACTCTCTCCAGTCTCCCTGGGACACCTCCATTGTCACACTGATTATAAAGTGAAGCAAACAAATGAACTAATTAAAGGAGTTGCAGTTAGGAGGAGTGGTGCTGCAGCCCTGGGGGTTGGCTGCCTTGGATTTGTGTGTCTGTGTGTTTGGTTCTGTTCGGCACTGGAGAGAGAGCCTGGAGGGTGTGTGTGTGTGTGTGTCTGCGTGTGTGTGTGTGTTAACAGCTCAGCTCAGTGCTGACCAGTTAAGCTATAGGAGGGACAGATGATCTGGGCCCACCTGCATTTCAGCCCCCACCCAACACTATTGGAATGAGGTGGGTTAGGGTTAGGGTTGGGGAGGCTGGAGGTGGGGATTAGAAATCTGGATCAATTTGACCTCAAGGGTATTAAGAGTATAAAGTGTTGAGCAGGGGTGTCTGTGTCCTCTGGGGAATATGGTGTCTGTGCGCTCTGGGGAAAATGATGATGGTGTGTTCTGGGGAATATGATGTCTGTGTCCTCTTTGGAAAATGGTGTGTGTGTCCTCTGAGGAATATGGTGTCATTGTCCTCTGGGGAAAATGATGATGGTGTGTTCTGGGGAATATGATGTCTGTGTCCTCTGGAGAATATAATGTCTGTGTCCTCCGCTGAATATGGTGTCTGTGTGCTCTGGGGAAAATGGTGTGTGTGTGCGTGTGTGTGTGGCGGGTGGGATGTTTAAATGGAGATATAGTTTCAGATTCTGTGTGTCTGCTTGAGTGTGTGTGTTAGAGGTCTAGTGGCTTGTTAGTTGGCTGATGGAGAGAGACATGGGTGTGTTGTGGCTGAGAGACTGGCGGTTATAGTTGGCTGATGGAGAGAGACATGGGTGTTTTGTGGCTGAGAGATTGGCTTTTATCGTTGGCTGATGAAGAGAGACATGGGTGTGTTGTGGCTGAAAATGTCCAGAAGGACCCTAGCCACCAATGGGGATATGCCTAGGAGGGGTGTAGTGACCACTAAATCTATTTTTAATATCTTTGCTACTCAATCCAGCCATTAATTAGGGGAGTTAGCAACATTTGTCATTCTGTTCTAGGTGAGCTCACTGCTGAATATAACGTGTTGTCTCTCTTTGTTTTAATTCACATTTCATTGTTGTTTTGTCTCTCTCCCTCTCTCACCCTCTCTTTCTCTCTCTCTGTTTCTTTGGTTGTGTTTGTGCTGCAATGGAAACACCTAACAGCTATTGATCTAGCCACTTAAGGGAAGGGAAACCAGAGAATGACTCATCATTCTGTTATTACCTTGTAATGTATGTGTTTCTACATCAGGTGGGGTTTCAGTGATCTGAAAGTACGTTATACAAAAATAGCAATAGACCAACAACAACACAACAACACAACAAGTCAATCACACATTTGAAAGACAATAGTTATATCCTCGAGGGATGCCTTGAAGTGCAAGCTACATAAAAACAGAAAGCTACAATAACAGTTACAGTAGCTAGCTAGGTGGCTAGCTAGCTAACGTTAGCTAAATAAAACTGTCTGCTTAGCTAGCTGGCTAACTAGCCAACTACTGTAGTCTGGATAGCTGACTAGGCAGGCTGAGGTAAATAAATACAGTAGCTAGCAACGTCAATCTAAAAACTGTTTAAATGTTTTCTTCCTATTTAACAATATTTACTTATATAAAGACAAATATATGGCAAAGAAAGAGTGTTTTCTTTCCCGTCTTTACGGTCCTCTGAAGCACCAGGTAGTCACCGTTAAAAATACCATCCTTGGACTGAGCGAGCATTTATGCAGTGAAATAGAACTGCCCTTGACCTCCTTCCTTCGCCACAGCTACAAGGTAAAACAGAGCCAAGCAACCAACATAGCAATGGATGCTTTGGTTCATTACGTAATCCGGTCAGAATTTTGCAAGTTCTAGCAACATCCCTAGCAACAGAAGCTAGAACTCATCAAATCCCAGAGTGGGGGGGGACATTATTTGGCATGACAGGCCCTAAAAGCACGGAAAAAGTGTCCACTGCTTGTATATTTTGTATTTTGGCAAATTTAGTACAACATCTGCAAACTTTTGGCATACTAACTATATACATACTATGACCAATAATCATGCTATATATATACTCAATTCATGTCACAAATAGTACGGTTAGTATGAGTATTCGAACACACCTAGGTGAGAGATAGTGAGAAAGTGAGAGAGAGTGAGGGAGAGAATGTATGTGCGTGTTTATACAGAGTTTGTGGTGTATTTTAAGTGTGTAAAGTACACTTTTGAGGTGAGGCTGGGTCCACTCTATCCCTCTACAGCTGTGGCCCCAATGGCTTCCAGATTGCCATCAGTCTTCAGGTAACCCACGCTGACAGGTGAACTCTCCAAAGTCTGAACGTCCACACAGCAACCATCACTCATGTACGCACACACACAGACGCAGACGCAGACATGCACAGATGCAGACATGCACACACACACACACACACACACGCACACGCACGCACACACACACACACACACACACACACACACACACACACACACACACACACACACACACACACACACACACACACACACACACACACACACACACACACACACACACACACACACACACACACACACACACACACACACACACACACACACACACACTTGTGGATGACTCAATCTTCACTTTTAGGGGACTTTTTATTCTTTGTTACATACTGTAGAAATGGCCTCTGCTCTGTCCCTGTAAGCTATAATAAGTACAGTTATGTGAGAAAGAGTGCTCCAACCAAGGAAACTAATTCATCATATACACTGAAGTGGTTCTCATTGGAGTTGGTCATTTTAAGAGTTAATTGATCAGTATAGTTTGGGTTGGAGGACAACATGGAGGAGAGTTGTGGCAGAGTTATATAAATCCATACCTTGTATGTGGTTTGATTGGATAGAGAGTCTGCAAATTGATATGAATACCAATGAAATGACAGGGGAAATGCTATGCACAAAGCTAATAATGAAGCAAACTGAGTGGAACCAAATTGAACATGACTAAATATTGCTGTTAACCATGCAAGACAGGGTGAGAAGGAAAGAGAGTTCAAGCACACACACACACACACACACACACACACACACACACACACACACACACACACACACACACACACACACACACACACACACACACACACACACACACACACACTGGAGCAGCAGCATAATAAACCCCCTCTCTGTGTGTGAGCAGCAGTGCAGGATACTGTCAGTGTGTGACTGTCAGTGGCAGATGCCATGAGGCCGGGGCCAAATGATAGAGACGATAGCTAATTGCTCAATCAGGCAATCTAATCTAGCCAATCTCATGTTCAGCTTCTCCTCTTCCCCTTGTTCCCTCTCTCTGTCCCCCTCCACTTCCTGTTTTACATGCTCAGCAGCTGCTGGACCAAACCACGAGCACAGGATGGGGGGAAGGGAATGGATCTGTTCAAGAAGGGATATATGATTTAAACTACTGGTGTCTACTAAGAGACACACTACAATATAAAACTACAAATTCCAGTTAAATAATCAAAATACACTCCAATATAAAACTACAGCTTCCAGTTAAATAATCAAAATACACTCCAATATAAAACTACAGCTTCCAGTTAAATAATCAAAATACACTCCAATATAAAACTACAGCTTCCAGTTAAATAATCAAAATACACTCCAATATAAAACTACAGCTTCCAGTTAAATAATCAAAATACACTCCAATATAAAACTACAGCTTCCAGTTAAATAATAAAAATACACTCCAATATAAAACTACAGCTTCCAGTTAAATAATAAAAATACATAGGCTGACTTACATTTAAATGTTGCATATTAATTGGCAGTAGAAAGGTCCGTACTGAAGAGTGACTTTCAACATTGCACCATCATAGGATGCCACATTTCCAACAATTCAGTTTGTCAAATTTCTGCCCTGCTAGAGCTGCCTTAGTCAACTGTAAGTGCTGTTAGTTCCAGCGAAGGTAAATCTTAACGCTACAGCATACAATGACATTCTAGACTTTGTTGGAACAGTTTGGGGAAGTTCCTTTCCTGTTTCAGCATGACAATGCCACTTTGCACAAAGTGACGTCCATACAGAAATGGTTTGTTTGATCGGTGTGGAAGAACTTGACTGGCCTGTACAGAGCCCTTACCTCAACCTCATCGAACACCTTTGGGATGAATTAGGACACCGACTACGAGATGTACAACTAGCAGGTGTCCGCTTGCTTTTTATTCATGTAGTGTATTCGTGCTTAAGTTTCTCTGTCATTCAAACACACGGACACACACCTGCCATGATAAGTGTGTGTCAAGCCTTCCACAGTTGCCAGTTCTCAGGGGGGTATCAGTACTGTCCCCCTCCATTACCCTGGTATGGTGTAGTAGCCCTTCTGCCTCCGCTCCATATGGGAGAGGGAATGTGCACGACCCCACACAGATCACTATATCACCATATCACCCTCAGACCTCCCAGTGACCTAGAGCTGGAGCAGCCATGCATACAGCCCTGGCACACACCAGATGTACAGACACACACACACACACACACACACACACACACACACACACACACACACACACACACACACACACACACACACACACACACACACACACACACACACACACACACACACACACACACATACACACACACATACACACACATAGGGACTCTCACACACACACACACACATAGGGACTCTCACACATACACATAGGGACTCTCACACACAGACATAGGGACTCTCACACACACACATAGGGATGGACACTTATACACATGCATTTGCAAAGGGACACACAATCTCTCTCTGTCACTCTCCTTCTTCTTCCCTCTCTCTGACATGCACACACAGTCACATGTGCAGGGTTAACAGGGCTTTGGGGAGACATTTGTCAGTGAAATGGAGACTCTTCAGTGGCCTGGGCCACAGGTCTGTGTGGCTGACTGCCGTCTTGGGAGGGCCAGGGCACCTGGAGCAAAATGAGGAAGGAAAACACTTAGTAAAATGGTCTCCATGGAGATAAGTGTGTGTGTGTGTGCACGCGTCCGTGCGACACCAGTCAGCCACACAGACCTGTGGCCCAAACAGGACCCCATTCATATTGATGGGCCTGATGTGTAACGGGTTTCAAGTTCCTTCGTGTCCACATCACCAATGAACTATCATGGTCCAAAAACACCAAGACAGTGAAGAGGGCACCACATCACCAACGAACTATCATGGTCCAAACACACCAAGACAGTGAAGAGGGCACCACAACACCAACGAACTATCATGGTCCAAACACACCAAGACAGTGAAGAGGGCACCACATCACCAACAAACTATCATGGTCCAAACGCACCAAGACAGTGAAGAGGGCACCACATCACCAACGAACTATCATGGTCCAAAAACACACCAAGACAGTGAAAAGGGCACCACATCACAAACAAACTATCATGGTCCAAACACACCAAGACGGTGAAAAGGGCACCACATCACAAACAAACTATCATGGTCCAAAAACACCAAGACAGTGAAGGGCGCACCACATCACCAACGAACTATCATGGTCCAAATACACCAAGACAGTGAAGAGGGCACCCCATCACCAACGAACTATCATGGTCAAAAACACCAAGACAGTGAAAAGGACACCACATCACCAACAAACTATCATGGGTTAAACACACCAAGACAGTGAAGAGGGCACCCCATTACCAACGAACTATCATGGTCAAAAACACCAAGACAGTGAAAAGGGCACCACATCACCAACGAACTATCATGGTCCAAACACACCAAGACAGTGAAGAGGGCACCCCATCACCAACGAACTATCATGGTCCAAAAACATCAAGACAGTGAAGAGGGCACCACATCACCAACGAACTATCATGGTACAAACACACCAAGACAGTGAAGAGGGCACCACATCACCAACAAACTATCATGGTCAAAAACACCAAGACAGTCAAAAGGGCACCACATCACCAACGAACTATCATGGTCCAAACACACCAAGACAGTGAAGGGGGCACCAAATCACCAACAAACTATCATGGTCCAAACACACCAAGACAGTGAAGAGGGCACCACATCACCAACAAACTATCATGGTCAAAAACACCAAGACAATCAAAAGGGCACCACATCACCAACGAACTATCATGGTCCAAACACACCAAGACAGTGAAGTGGGCACCACATCACCAACAAACTATCATGGTCCAAACACACCAAGACAGTGAAGAGGGCACCACATCACCAACAAACTATCATGGTTCAAAAACACCGAGGCAGTGAAGAGGGCACCACATCACCAACAAACTATCATGGTGCAAAGACACCACGACAGTGAAGAGGGCACCACATCACCAACGAACTATCATGGTCCAAACACACCAAGACAGTGAAGGGGGCACCACATCACCAACAAACTATCATGGTCCAAACACACCAAGACAGTGAAGGGGGCACCACATCACCAACAAACTATCATGGTCCAAACACACCAAGACAGTGAAGAGGGCACCACATCACCAACAAACTATCATCGTGCAAACACACCAAGACAGTGAATAGGGCACCACATCACCAACGAACTATCAAGGTTCAAACACACCAAGACCGTGAAGGGGGCACCACATCACCAACAAACTATCATGGTCCAAACACACCAAGACAGTGAAGAGGGCACCACATCACCAACAAACTATGATGGTCAAAAACACCAAGACAGTCAAAAGGGCACCACATCACCAACGAACTATCATGCTCCAAACACACCAAGACAGTGAAGTGGGCACCACATCACCAACAAACTATCATGGTCCAAACACACCAAGACAGTGAAGAGGGCACCACATCACCAACAAACTATCATGGTTCAAAAACACCAAGGCAGTGAAGAGGGCACCACATCACCAACAAACTATCATGGTGCAAACACACCAAGACAGTGAAGAGGGCACCACATCACCAACAAACTATCATGGTTCAAAAACACCAAGGCAGTGAAGAGGGCACCACATCACCAACGAACTATCATGGTGCAAACACACCAAGACAGTGAATAGGGCACCACATCACCAACGAACTATCATGGTTCAAACACACCAAGACAGTGAAGAGGGCACCCCATCACCAACGAACTATCATGGTGCAAACACACCAAGACAGTGAATAGGGCACCACATCACCAACAAACTATCATGGTCCAAACACACCAAGACAGTGAAGAGGGCACCACATCACCAACAAACTATCATGGTTCAAAAACACCAAGGCAGTGAAGAGGGCACCACATCACCAACGAACTATCATGGTGCAAACACACCAAGACAGTGAATAGGGCACCACATCACCAACGAACTATCATGGTTCAAACACACCAAGACAGTGAAGAGGGCACCCCATCACCAACGAAGTATCATGGTGCAAAAACACCAAGACAGTGAAGAGGGCACCACATCACCAACAAACTATCATGGTCAAAAACACCAAGACAGTCAAAAGGGCACCACATCACCAACGAACTATCATGGTCCAAACACACCAAGACAGTGAAGTGGGCACCACATCACCAACAAACTATCATGGTCCAAACACACCAAGACAGTGAAGAGGGCACCACATCACCAACAAACTATCATGGTTCAAAAACACCAAGGCAGTGAAGAGGGCACCACATCACCAACGAACTATCATGGTGCAAACACACCAAGACAGTGAATAGGGCACCACATCACCAACGAACTATCATGGTCCAAACACACCAAGACAGTGAAGGGGGCACCAAATCACCAACAAACTATCATGGTCCAAACACACCAAGACAGTGAAGAGGGCACCACATCACCAACAAACTATCATGGTCAAAAACACCAAGACAATCAAAAGGGCACCACATCACCAACGAACTATCATGGTCCAAACACACCAAGACAGTGAAGTGGGCACCACATCACCAACAAACTATCATGGTCCAAACACACCAAGACAGTGAAGAGGGCACCACATCACCAACAAACTATCATGGTTCAAAAACACCGAGGCAGTGAAGAGGGCACCACATCACCAACAAACTATCATGGTGCAAAGACACCAAGACAGTGAAGAGGGCACCACATCACCAACGAACTATCATGGTCCAAACACACCAAGACAGTGAAGGGGGCACCACATCACCAACAAACTATCATGGTCCAAACACACCAAGACAGTGAAGGGGGCACCACATCACCAACAAACTATCATGGTCCAAACACACCAAGACAGTGAAGAGGGCACCACATCACCAACAAACTATGATGGTCAAAAACACCAAGACAGTCAAAAGGGCACCACATCACCAACGAACTATCATGCTCCAAACACACCAAGACAGTGAAGTGGGCACCACATCACCAACAAACTATCATGGTCCAAACACACCAAGACAGTGAAGAGGGCACCACATCACCAACAAACTATCATGGTTCAAAAACACCAAGGCAGTGAAGAGGGCACCACATCACCAACAAACTATCATGGTGCAAACACACCAAGACAGTGAAGAGGGCACCACATCACCAACAAACTATCATGGTTCAAAAACACCAAGGCAGTGAAGAGGGCACCACATCACCAACGAACTATCATGGTGCAAACACACCAAGACAGTGAATAGGGCACCACATCACCAACGAACTATCATGGTTCAAACACACCAAGACAGTGAAGAGGGCACCCCATCACCAACGAAGTATCATGGTGCAAACACACCAAGACAGTGAATAGGGCACCACATCACCAACAAACTATCATGGTCCAAACACACCAAGACAGTGAAGAGGGCACCACATCACCAACAAACTATCATGGTTCAAAAACACCAAGGCAGTGAAGAGGGCACCACATCACCAACGAACTATCATGGTGCAAACACACCAAGACAGTGAATAGGGCACCACATCACCAACGAACTATCATGGTTCAAACACACCAAGACAGTGAAGAGGGCACCCCATCACCAACGAAGTATCATGGTGCAAAAACACCAAGACAGTGAAGAGGGCACCACATCACCAACAAACTATCATGGTCAAAAACACCAAGACAGTCAAAAGGGCACCACATCACCAACGAACTATCATGGTCCAAACACACCAAGACAGTGAAGTGGGCACCACATCACCAACAAACTATCATGGTCCAAACACACCAAGACAGTGAAGAGGGCACCACATCACCAACAAACTATCATGGTTCAAAAACACCAAGGCAGTGAAGAGGGCACCACATCACCAACGAACTATCATGGTGCAAACACACCAAGACAGTGAATAGGGCACCACATCACCAACGAACTATCATGGTCCAAACACACCAAGACAGTGAAGGGGGCACCACATCACCAACAAACTATCATGGTCCAAACACACCAAGACAGTGAAGAGGGCACCACATCACCAACAAACTATCATGGTTCAAAAACACCAAGGCAGTGAAGAGGGCACCACATCACCAACGAACTATCATGGTGCAAACACACCAAGACAGTGAAGAGGGCACCACATCACCAACAAACTATCATGGTCAAAAACACCAAGACAGTCAAAAGGTCACCACATCACCAACGAACTATCATGGTCCAAACACACCAAGACAGTGAAGTGGGCACCACATCACCAACAAACTATCATGGTCCAAACACACCAAGACAGTGAAGAGGGCACCACATCACCAACAAACTATCATGGTTCAAAAACACCAAGGCAGTGAAGAGGGCACCATATCACCAACGAACTATCATGGTGCAAACACACCAAGACAGTGAATAGGGCACCACATCACCAACGAACTATCATGGTTCAAACACACCAAGACAGTGAAGAGGGTACCCCATCACCAACGAAGTATCATGTACCAAACACACCAAGACAATGAAGAGGGCACCACATCACCAACGAACTATCATGGTGCAAACACACCAAGACAGTGAATAGGGCACCACATCACCAACGAACTATCATGGTTCAAACACACCAAGACAGTGAAGGGGGCACCACATCACCAACAAACTATCATGGTCCAAACACACCAAGACAGTGAAGAGGGCACCACATCACCAACGAACTATCAAGGTTCAAACACACCAAGACCGTGAAGGGGGCACCACATCACCAACAAACTATCATGGTCCAAACACACCAAGACAGTGAAGAGGGCACCACATCACCAACAAACTATCATGGTCAAAAACACCAAGACAGTCAAAAGGGCACCACATCACCAACGAACTATCATGCTCCAAACACACCAAGACAGTGAAGTGGGCACCACATCACCAACAAACTATCATGGTCCAAACACACCAAGACAGTGAAGAGGGCACCCCATCACCAACAAACTATCATGGTCGAAACACACCAAGACAGTGAAGAGGGCACATCATCACCAACGAACTATCATGGTGCAAACACACCAAGACAGTGAATAGGGCACCACATCACCAACGAACTATCATGGTTCAAACACACCAAGACAGTGAAGAGGGTACCCCATCACCAACGAAGTATCATGTACCAAACACACCAAGACAATGAAGAGGGCACCACATCACCAACGAACTATCATGGTGCAAACACACCAAGACAGTGAATAGGGCACCACATCACCAACGAACTATCATGGTTCAAACACACCAAGACAGTGAAGGGGGCACCACATCACCAACAAACTATCATGGTCCAAACACACCAAGACAGTGAAGAGGGCACCACATCACCAACAAACTATCATGGTGCAAACACACCAAGACAGTGAATAGGGCACCACATCACCAACGAACTATCAAGGTTCAAACACACCAAGACCGTGAAGGGGGCACCACATCACCAACAAACTATCATGGTCCAAACACACCAAGACAGTGAAGAGGGCACCACATCACCAACAAACTATCATGGTCAAAAACACCAAGACAGTCAAAAGGGCACCACATCACCAACGAACTATCATGCTCCAAACACACCAAGACAGTGAAGTGGGCACCACATCACCAACAAACTATCATGGTCCAAACACACCAAGACAGTGAAGAGGGCACCCCATCACCAACAAACTATCATGGTCGAAACACACCAAGACAGTGAAGAGGGCACATCATCACCAACGAACTATCATGGTGCAAACACACCAAGACAGTGAATAGGGCACCACATCACCAACGAACTATCATGGTTCAAACACACCAAGACAGTGAAGAGGGCACCCCATCACCAACGAAGTATCATGGTGCAAACACACCAAGACAGTGAATAGGGCACCACATCACCAACGAACTATCATGGTTCAAACACACCAAGACCGTGAAGAGGGCACCACAACACCAACGAACTATAATGGACCAAACACACCAAGACAATGAAGAGGGCACCACATCACCAACGAACTATCATGGTCCAAACACACCAAGACAGTGAAGAGGGCACCCCATCACCAACAAACTATCATGGTCCAAACACACCAAGACAGTGAAGAGGGCACCCCATCACCAACGAACTATCATGGTGCAAACACACCAAGACAGTGAATAGGGCACCACATCACCAACGAACTATCATGGTTCAAACACACCAAGACAGTGAATAGGGCACCACATCACCAACGAACTATCATGGTTCAAAAACACCAAGACAGTGAAGAGGGCACCACATCACCAACGAACTATCATGGTCCAAACACACCAAGACAGTGAAGTGGGCACCACATCACCAACAAACTATCATGGTCCAAACACACCAAGACAGTGAAGAGGGCACCACATCACCAACAAACTATCATGGTTCAAAAACACCAAGGCAGTGAAGAGGGCACCACATCACCAACGAACTATCATGGTGCAAACACACCAAGACAGTGAATAGGGCACCACATCACCAACGAACTATCATGGTCCAAACACACCAAGACAGTGAAGGGGGCACCAAATCACCAACAAACTATCATGGTCCAAACACACCAAGACAGTGAAGAGGGCACCACATCACCAACAAACTATCATGGTCAAAAACACCAAGACAATCAAAAGGGCACCACATCACCAACGAACTATCATGGTCCAAACACACCAAGACAGTGAAGTGGGCACCACATCACCAACAAACTATCATGGTCCAAACACACCAAGACAGTGAAGAGGGCACCACATCACCAACAAACTATCATGGTTCAAAAACACCGAGGCAGTGAAGAGGGCACCACATCACCAACAAACTATCATGGTGCAAAGACACCAAGACAGTGAAGAGGGCACCACATCACCAACGAACTATCATGGTCCAAACACACCAAGACAGTGAAGGGGGCACCACATCACCAACAAACTATCATGGTCCAAACACACCAAGACAGTGAAGGGGGCACCACATCACCAACAAACTATCATGGTCCAAACACACCAAGACAGTGAAGAGGGCACCACATCACCAACAAACTATGATGGTCAAAAACACCAAGACAGTCAAAAGGGCACCACATCACCAACGAACTATCATGCTCCAAACACACCAAGACAGTGAAGTGGGCACCACATCACCAACAAACTATCATGGTCCAAACACACCAAGACAGTGAAGAGGGCACCACATCACCAACAAACTATCATGGTTCAAAAACACCAAGGCAGTGAAGAGGGCACCACATCACCAACAAACTATCATGGTGCAAACACACCAAGACAGTGAAGAGGGCACCACATCACCAACAAACTATCATGGTTCAAAAACACCAAGGCAGTGAAGAGGGCACCACATCACCAACGAACTATCATGGTGCAAACACACCAAGACAGTGAATAGGGCACCACATCACCAACGAACTATCATGGTTCAAACACACCAAGACAGTGAAGAGGGCACCCCATCACCAACGAAGTATCATGGTGCAAACACACCAAGACAGTGAATAGGGCACCACATCACCAACAAACTATCATGGTCCAAACACACCAAGACAGTGAAGAGGGCACCACATCACCAACAAACTATCATGGTTCAAAAACACCAAGGCAGTGAAGAGGGCACCACATCACCAACGAACTATCATGGTGCAAACACACCAAGACAGTGAATAGGGCACCACATCACCAACGAACTATCATGGTTCAAACACACCAAGACAGTGAAGAGGGCACCCCATCACCAACGAAGTATCATGGTGCAAAAACACCAAGACAGTGAAGAGGGCACCACATCACCAACAAACTATCATGGTCAAAAACACCAAGACAGTCAAAAGGGCACCACATCACCAACGAACTATCATGGTCCAAACACACCAAGACAGTGAAGTGGGCACCACATCACCAACAAACTATCATGGTCCAAACACACCAAGACAGTGAAGAGGGCACCACATCACCAACAAACTATCATGGTTCAAAAACACCAAGGCAGTGAAGAGGGCACCACATCACCAACGAACTATCATGGTGCAAACACACCAAGACAGTGAATAGGGCACCACATCACCAACGAACTATCATGGTCCAAACACACCAAGACAGTGAAGGGGGCACCACATCACCAACAAACTATCATGGTCCAAACACACCAAGACAGTGAAGAGGGCACCACATCACCAACAAACTATCATGGTTCAAAAACACCAAGGCAGTGAAGAGGGCACCACATCACCAACGAACTATCATGGTGCAAACACACCAAGACAGTGAAGAGGGCACCACATCACCAACAAACTATCATGGTCAAAAACACCAAGACAGTCAAAAGGTCACCACATCACCAACGAACTATCATGGTCCAAACACACCAAGACAGTGAAGTGGGCACCACATCACCAACAAACTATCATGGTCCAAACACACCAAGACAGTGAAGAGGGCACCACATCACCAACAAACTATCATGGTTCAAAAACACCAAGGCAGTGAAGAGGGCACCACATCACCAACAAACTATCATGGTTCAAAAACACCAAGGCAGTGAAGAGGGCACCATATCACCAACGAACTATCATGGTTCAAACACACCAAGACAGTGAAGAGGGTACCCCATCACCAACGAAGTATCATGTACCAAACACACCAAGACAATGAAGAGGGCACCACATCACCAACGAACTATCATGGTGCAAACACACCAAGACAGTGAATAGGGCACCACATCACCAACGAACTATCATGGTTCAAACACACCAAGACAGTGAAGGGGGCACCACATCACCAACAAACTATCATGGTCCAAACACACCAAGACAGTGAAGAGGGCACCACATCACCAACAAACTATCATGGTGCAAACACACCAAGACAGTGAATAGGGCACCACATCACCAACGAACTATCAAGGTTCAAACACACCAAGACCGTGAAGGGGGCACCACATCACCAACAAACTATCATGGTCCAAACACACCAAGACAGTGAAGAGGGCACCACATCACCAACAAACTATCATGGTCAAAAACACCAAGACAGTCAAAAGGGCACCACATCACCAACGAACTATCATGCTCCAAACACACCAAGACAGTGAAGTGGGCACCACATCACCAACAAACTATCATGGTCCAAACACACCAAGACAGTGAAGAGGGCACCCCATCACCAACAAACTATCATGGTCGAAACACACCAAGACAGTGAAGAGGGCACATCATCACCAACGAACTATCATGGTGCAAACACACCAAGACAGTGAATAGGGCACCACATCACCAACGAACTATCATGGTTCAAACACACCAAGACAGTGAAGAGGGCACCCCATCACCAACGAAGTATCATGGTGCAAACACACCAAGACAGTGAATAGGGCACCACATCACCAACGAACTATCATGGTTCAAACACACCAAGACCGTGAAGAGGGCACCACAACACCAACGAACTATAATGGACCAAACACACCAAGACAATGAAGAGGGCACCACATCACCAACGAACTATCATGGTCCAAACACACCAAGACAGTGAAGAGGGCACCCCATCACCAACAAACTATCATGGTCCAAACACACCAAGACAGTGAAGAGGGCACCCCATCACCAACGAACTATCATGGTGCAAACACACCAAGACAGTGAATAGGGCACCACATCACCAACGAACTATCATGGTTCAAACACACCAAGACAGTGAATAGGGCACCACATCACCAACGAACTATCATGGTTCAAAAACACCAAGACAGTGAAGAGGGCACCACATCACCAACAAACTATCATGGTTCAAAAACACCAAGACAGTGAAGGGGGCACCACATCACCAACAAACTATCATGGTCCAAACACACCAAGACAGTGAAGAGGGCACCACATCACCAACAAACTATCATGGTGCAAACACACCAAGACAGTGAATAGGGCACCACATCACCAACGAACTATCAAGGTTCAAACACACCAAGACCGTGAAGGGGGCACCACATCACCAACAAACTATCATGGTCCAAACACACCAAGACAGTGAAGAGGGCACCACATCACCAACAAACTATCATGGTCAAAAACACCAAGACAGTCAAAAGGGCACCACATCACCAACGAACTATCATGCTCCAAACACACCAAGACAGTGAAGTGGGCACCACATCACCAACAAACTATCATGGTCCAAACACACCAAGACAGTGAAGAGGGCACCCCATCACCAACAAACTATCATGGTCAAACACACCAAGACAGTGAAGAGGGCACATCATCACCAACGAACTATCATGGTGCAAACACACCAAGACAGTGAATAGGGCACCACATCACCAACGAACTATCATGGTTCAAACACACCAAGACAGTGAAGAGGGCACCCCATCACCAACGAAGTATCATGGTGCAAACACACCAAGACAGTGAATAGGGCACCACATCACCAACGAACTATCATGGTTCAAACACACCAAGACCGTGAAGAGGGCACCACAACACCAACGAACTATAATGGACCAAACACACCAAGACAATGAAGAGGGCACCACATCACCAACGAACTATCATGGTCCAAACACACCAAGACAGTGAAGAGGGCACCCCATCACCAACAAACTATCATGGTCCAAACACACCAAGACAGTGAAGAGGGCACCCCATCACCAACGAACTATCATGGTGCAAACACACCAAGACAGTGAATAGGGCACCACATCACCAACGAACTATCATGGTTCAAACACACCAAGACAGTGAATAGGGCACCACATCACCAACGAACTATCATGGTTCAAAAACACCAAGACAGTGAAGAGGGCACCACATCACCAACAAACTATCATGGTTCAAAAACACCAAGGCAGTGAAGAGGGCACCACATCACCAACGAACTATCATGGTCCAAACACACCAAGACAGTGTAGAGGGCACCACATCACCAACGAACTATCATGGTCCAAACACACCAAGACAGTGAAGAGGGCACCCCATCACCGACGAACTATCATGGTTCAAAAACAGCAAGACAGTGAAGAGGGCACCACATCACCAACAAACTATCATGGTCCAAACACACCAAGACAGTGAAGAGGGCACCCCATCACCAACGAACTATCATGGTCCAAACACACCAAGACAGTGAAGAGGGCACCCCATCACCAACAAACTATCATGGTCCAAACACACCAAAACAGTGAAGAGGGCACCCCATCACCAACGAACTATCATGGTGCAAACACACCAAGACAGTGAATAGGTCACCACATCACCAACAAACTATCATGGTTCAAACACACCAAGACAGTGAAGAGGGCACCAAATCACCAACAAACTATCATGGTTCAAAAACACCAAGGCAGTGAAGAGGGCACCCCATCACCAACGAACTATCATGGTTCAAAAACACCAAGACAGTGAAGAGGGCACCACATCACCAACGAACTATCATGGTGCAAACACACCAAGACAGTGAATAGGGCACCACATCACCAACGAACTATCATGGTTCAAAAACACCAAGACAGTGAAGAGGGCACCACATCACCAACGAACTATCATGGTTCAAACACACCAAGACCGTGAAGAGGGCACCACAACACCATCGAACTATAATGGACCAAACACACCAAGACAATGAAGAGGGCACCACATCACCAACAAACTATCATGGTCCAAACACACCAAGAAAGTGAAGAGGGCACCCCATCACCAACAAAATATCATTTTCCAAACACACCAAGACAGTGAAGAGGGCACCATCACCAACGAACTATCATGGTGCAAACACACCAAGACAGTGAAGAGGGCACCACATCACCAACGAACTATCATGGTTCAAACACACCAAGACCGTGAAGAGGGCACCACAACACCAACGAACTATAATGGACCAAACACACCAAGACAATGAAGAGGGCACCACATCACCAACGAACTATCATGGTCCAAACACACCAAGACAGTGAAGAGGGCACCCCATCACCAACGAACTATCATGGTCCAAACACACCAAGACAGTGAAGAGGGCACCACATCACCAACAAACTATCATGGTTCAAAAACACCAAGGCAGTGAAGAGGGCACCATATCACCAACGAACTATCATGGTGCAAACACACCAAGACAGTGAATAGGGCACCACATCACCAACGAACTATCATGGTTCAAACACACCAAGACAGTGAAGAGGGTACCCCATCACCAACGAAGTATCATGTACCAAACACACCAAGACAATGAAGAGGGCACCACATCACCAACGAACTATCATGGTGCAAACACACCAAGACAGTGATTAGGGCACCACATCACCAACGAACTATCATGGTTCAAACACACCAAGACAGTGAAGGGGGCACCACATCACCAACAAACTATCATGGTCCAAACACACCAAGACAGTGAAGAGGGCACCACATCACCAACAAACTATCATGGTGCAAACACACCAAGACAGTGAATAGGGCACCACATCACCAACGAACTATCAAGGTTCAAACACACCAAGACCGTGAAGGGGGCACCACATCACCAACAAACTATCATGGTCCAAACACACCAAGACAGTGAAGAGGGCACCACATCACCAACAAACTATCATGGTCAAAAACACCAAGACAGTCAAAAGGGCACCACATCACCAACGAACTATCATGCTCCAAACACACCAAGACAGTGAAGTGGGCACCACATCACCAACAAACTATCATGGTCCAAACACACCAAGACAGTGAAGAGGGCACCCCATCACCAACAAACTATCATGGTCGAAACACACCAAGACAGTGAAGAGGGCACATCATCACCAACGAACTATCATGGTGCAAACACACCAAGACAGTGAATAGGGCACCACATCACCAACGAACTATCATGGTTCAAACACACCAAGACAGTGAAGAGGGCACCCCATCACCAACGAAGTATCATGGTGCAAACACACCAAGACAGTGAATAGGGCACCACATCACCAACGAACTATCATGGTTCAAACACACCAAGACCGTGAAGAGGGCACCACAACACCAACGAACTATAATGGACCAAACACACCAAGACAATGAAGAGGGCAACATCACCAACGAACTATCATGGTCCAAACACACCAAGACAGTGAAGAGGGCACCCCATCACCAACAAACTATCATGGTCCAAACACACCAAGACAGTGAAGAGGGCACCCCATCACCAACGAACTATCATGGTGCAAACACACCAAGACAGTGAATAGGGCACCACATCACCAACGAACTATCATGGTTCAAACACACCAAGACAGTGAATAGGGCACCACATCACCAACGAACTATCATGGTTCAAAAACACCAAGACAGTGAAGAGGGCACCACATCACCAACAAACTATCATGGTTCAAAAACACCAAGAGAGTGAAGGGGGCACCACATCACCAACAAACTATCATGGTCCAAACACACCAAGACAGTGAAGAGGGCACCACATCACCAACAAACTATCATGGTGCAAACACACCAAGACAGTGAATAGGGCACCACATCACCAACGAACTATCATGGTTCAAACACACCAAGACAGTGAAGGGGCACCACATCACCAACAAACTATCATGGTCAAACACACCAAGACAGTGAAGAGGGCACCACATCACCAACAAACTATCATGGTCAAAAACACCAAGACAGTGAAAAGGGCACCACATCACCAACGAACTATCATGGTCCAAACACACCAAGACAGTGAAGTGGGCACCACATCACCAACAAACTATCATGGTCCAAACACACCAAGACAGTGAAGAGGGCACCCCATCACCAACAAACTATCATGGTCGAAACACACCAAGACAGTGAAGAGGGCACCATCACCAACGAACTATCATGGTGCAAACACACCAAGACAGTGAATAGGGCACCACATCACCAACGAACTATCATGGTTCAAACACACCAAGACAGTGAAGAGGGCACCCCATCACCAACAACTATCATGGTGCAAACACACCAAGACAGTGAAGAGGGCACCACATCACCAACGAACTATCATGGTTCAAACACACCAAGAGACAGTGAAAACACACCAAGACAATGAAGAGGGCACCCCATCACCAACGAACTATCATGGTTCAAACACACCAAGACAGTGAATACCACATCACCAACAAACTATCATGGCACACCAAGACAGTGATCATCACAACAAACTATCATGGTTCAAACACACCAAGACAGTGAATAGGGCACCACATCACCAACGAACTATCATGGTTCAAAAACACCAAGACAGTGAAGAGGGCACCACATCACCAACGAACTATCATGGTTCAAAAACACCAAGGCAGGTTCAAACACACCAAGAAAGAGGGCACCACATCACCAACGAACTATCATGGTCCAAACACACCAAGACAGTGTAGAGGGCACCACATCACCAACGAACTATCATGGTCCAAACACACCAAGACAGTGAAGAGGGCACCCCATCACCGACGAACTATCATGGTTCAAAAACAGCAAGACAGTGAAGAGGGCACCACATCACCAACAAACTATCATGGTCCAAACACACCAAGACAGTGAAGAGGGCACCCCATCACCAACGAACTATCATGGTCCAAACACACCAAGACAGTGAAGAGGGCACCCCATCACCAACAAACTATCATGGTCCAAACACACCAAAACAGTGAAGAGGGCACCCCATCACCAACGAACTATCATGGTGCAAACACACCAAGACAGTGAATAGGTCACCACATCACCAACAAACTATCATGGTTCAAACACACCAAGACAGTGAAGAGGGCACCAAATCACCAACAAACTATCATGGTTCAAAAACACCAAGGCAGTGAAGAGGGCACCCCATCACCAACGAACTATCATGGTTCAAAAACACCAAGACAGTGAAGAGGGCACCACATCACCAACGAACTATCATGGTGCAAACACACCAAGACAGTGAATAGGGCACCACATCACCAACGAACTATCATGGTTCAAAAACACCAAGACAGTGAAGAGGGCACCACATCACCAACGAACTATCATGGTTCAAACACACCAAGACCGTGAAGAGGGCACCACAACACCATCGAACTATAATGGACCAAACACACCAAGACAATGAAGAGGGCACCACATCACCAACAAACTATCATGGTCCAAACACACCAAGAAAGTGAAGAGGGCACCCCATCACCAACAAAATATCATTTTCCAAACACACCAAGACAGTGAAGAGGGCACCCCATCACCAACGAACTATCATGGTGCAAACACACCAAGACAGTGAAGAGGGCACCACATCACCAACGAACTATCATGGTTCAAACACACCAAGACCGTGAAGAGGGCACCACAACACCAACGAACTATAATGGACCAAACACACCAAGACAATGAAGAGGGCACCACATCACCAACGAACTATCATGGTCCAAACACACCAAGACAGTGAAGAGGGCACCCCATCACCAACGAACTATCATGGTCCAAACACACCAAGACAGTGAAGAGGGCACCCCATCACCAACAAACTATCATGGTCAAAAACACCAAGACAGTCAAAAGTGCACCACATCACCAACGAACTATCATGGTCCAAACACACCAAGACAGTGAAGAGGGCACCACATCACCAACAAACTATCATGGTTCAAAAACACCAAGGCAGTGAAGAGGGCACCACATCACCAACGAACTATCATGGTGCAAACACACCAAGACAGTGAATAGGGCACCACATCACCAACGAACTATCATGGTCCAAACACACCAAGACAGTGAAGGGGGCACCACATCACCAACAAACTATCATGGTCCAAACACACCAAGACAGTGAAGAGGGCACCACATCACCAACAAACTATCATGGTCAAAAACACCAAGACAGTCAAAAGGTCACCACATCACCAACGAACTATCATGGTCCAAACACACCAAGACAGTGAAGTGGGCACCACATCACCAACAAACTATCATGGTTCAAAAACACCAAGGCAGTGAAGAGGGCACCATATCACCAACGAACTATCATGGTGCAAACACACCAAGACAGTGAATAGGGCACCACATCACCAACGAACTATCATGGTTCAAACACACCAAGACAGTGAAGAGGGTACCCCATCACCAACGAAGTATCATGTACCAAACACACCAAGACAATGAAGAGGGCACCACATCACCAACGAACTATCATGGTGCAAACACACCAAGACAGTGAATAGGGCACCACATCACCAACGAACTATCATGGTCCAAACACACCAAGACAAAGGGGGCACCACATCACCAACAAACTATCATGGTCCAAACACACCAAGACAGTGAAGAGGGCACCACATCACCAACAAACTATCATGGTGCAAACACACCAAGACAGTGAATAGGGCACCACATCACCAACGAACTATCAAGGTTCAAACACACCAAGACCGTGAAGGGGGCACCACATCACCAACAAACTATCATGGTCCAAACACACCAAGACAGTGAAGAGGGCACCACATCACCAACAAACTATCATGGTCAAAAACACCAAGACAGTCAAAAGGGCACCACATCACCAACGAACTATCATGCTCCAAACACACCAAGACAGTGAAGTGGGCACCACATCACCAACAAACTATCATGGTCCAAACACACCAAGACAGTGAAGAGGGCACCCCATCACCAACAAACTATCATGGTCGAAACACACCAAGACAGTGAAGAGGGCACATCATCACCAACGAACTATCATGGTGCAAACACACCAAGACAGTGAATAGGGCACCACATCACCAACGAACTATCATGGTTCAAACACACCAAGACAGTGAAGAGGGCACCCCATCACCAACGAAGTATCATGGTGCAAACACACCAAGACAGTGAATAGGGCACCACATCACCAACGAACTATCATGGTTCAAACACACCAAGACCGTGAAGAGGGCACCACAACACCAACGAACTATAATGGACCAAACACACCAAGACAATGAAGAGGGCACCACATCACCAACGAACTATCATGGTCCAAACACACCAAGACAGTGAAGAGGGCACCCCATCACCAACAAACTATCATGGTCCAAACACACCAAGACAGTGAAGAGGGCACCCCATCACCAACGAACTATCATGGTGCAAACACACCAAGACAGTGAATAGGGCACCACATCACCAACGAACTATCATGGTTCAAACACACCAAGACAGTGAATAGGGCACCACATCACCAACGAACTATCATGGTTCAAACACACCAAGACAGTGAAGAGGGCACCACATCACCAACAAACTATCATGGTTCAAAAACACCAAGGCAGTGAAGAGGGCACCACATCACCAACGAACTATCATGGTTCAAACACACCAAGACCGTGAAGAGGGCACCACAACACCAACGAACTATAATGGACCAAACACACCAAGACAATGAAGAGGGCACCACATCACCAACGAACTATCATGGTCCAAACACACCAAGACAGTGAAGAGGGCACCCCATCACCAACAAACTATCATGGTCCAAACACACCAAGACAGTGAAGAGGGCACCCCATCACCAACGAACTATCATGGTGCAAACACACCAAGACAGTGAATAGGGCACCACATCACCAACGAACTATCATGGTTCAAACACACCAAGACAGTGAATAGGGCACCACATCACCAACGAACTATCATGGTTCAAACACACCAAGACAGTGAAGAGGGCACCACATCACCAACAAACTATCATGGTTCAAAAACACCAAGGCAGTGAAGAGGGCACCACATCACCAACGAACTATCATGGTCCAAACACACCAAGACAGTGTAGAGGGCACCACAACACCAACAAACTATCATGTACCAAACACACCAAGACAATGAAGAGGGCACCCCATCACCAACAAACTATCATGGTCCAAACACACCAAGACAGTGAAGAGGGCACCCCATCACCAACGAACTATCATGGTGCAAACACACCAAGACCGTGAAGAGGGCACCACAACACCATCGAACTATAATGGACCAAACACACCAAGACAATGAAGAGGGCACCACATCACCAACAAACTATCATGGTCCAAACACACCAAGAAAGTGAAGAGGGCACCCCATCACCAACAAAATATCATTTTCCAAACACACCAAGACAGTGAAGAGGGCACCCCATCACCAACGAACTATCATGGTGCAAACATACCAAGACAGTGAAGAGGGCACCACATCACCAACGAACTATCATGGTTCAAACACACCAAGACCGTGAAGAGGGCACCACAACACCAACGAACTATAATGGACCAAACACACCAAGACAATGAAGAGGGCACCACATCACCAACGAACTATCATGGTCCAAACACACCAAGACAGTGAAGAGGGCACCCCATCACCAACGAACTATCATGGTCCAAACACACCAAGACAGTGAAGAGGGCACCCCATCACCAACAAACTATCATGGTCAAAAACACCAAGACAGTCAAAAGTGCACCACATCACCAACGAACTATCATGGTCCAAACACACCAAGACAGTGAAGAGGGCACCACATCACCAACGAACTATCATGGTCCAAACACACCAAGACAGTGAAGAGGGCACCACATCACCAACGAACTATCATGGTCCAAACACACCAAGACAGTGAAGAGGGCACCACATCACCAACAAACTATCATGGTTCAAAAACACCAAGACAGTGAAGAGGGCACCACATCACCAACGAACTATCATGGTCCAAACACACCAAGACAGTGAAGAGGGCACCACATCACCAACAAACTATCATGGTCCAAACACACCAAGACAGTGAAGAGGGCACCACATCACCAACGAACTATCATGGTCCAAACACACCAAGACAGTGAAGAGGGCACCACATCACCAACGAACTATCATGGTCCAAACACACCAAGACAGTGAAGAGGGCACCCCATCACCAACGAACTATCATGGTCCAAACACAAGACAGTGACCAAGACATTATGGTGACAGTGAAGAGGGCACCCCATCACCAACAAACTATCATGGTCCAAACACACCAAGACAGTGAAGAGGGCACCATCATCACACAACAGTGAACTATCATGGTTCAAACACACCAAGACAGTGAAGAGGGCACCCCATCACCAACGAAGTATCATGGTGCAAACACACCAAGACAGTGAAGAGGGCACCACATCACCAACAAAGTATCATGGTCCAAACACACCAAGACAGTGAAGAGGGCACCACATCACCAACGAACTATCATGGTCCAAACACACCAAGACAGTGAAGAGGGCACCACATCACCAACAAACTATCATGGTTCAAAAACACCAAGACAGTGAATAGGGCACCACATCACCAACGAACTATCATGGTTCAAACACACCAAGACAGTGAAGAGGGCACCCCATCACCAACGAAGTATCATGGTGCAAACACACCAAGACAGTGAATAGGGCACCACAACACCAACAAACTATCATGTACCAAACACACCAAGACAATGAAGAGGGCACCCCATCACCAACAAACTATCATGTACCAAACACACCAAGACAATGAAGAGGGCACCACATCACCAACGAACTATCATGGTGCAAACACACCAAGACCGTGAAGAGGGCACCACAACACCATCGAACTATAATGGACCAAACACACCAAGACAATGAAGAGGGCACCACATCACCAACAAACTATCATGGTCCAAACACACCAAGAAAGTGAAGAGGGCACCCCATCACCAACAAAATATCATTTTCCAAACACACCAAGACAGTGAAGAGGGCACCCCATCACCAACGAACTATCATGGTGCAAACACACCAAGACAGTGAAGAGGGCACCACATCACCAACGAACTATCATGGTTCAAACACACCAAGACCGTGAAGAGGGCACCACAACACCAACGAACTATAATGGACCAAACACACCAAGACAATGAAGAGGGCACCACATCACCAACGAACTATCATGGTCCAAACACACCAAGACAGTGAAGAGGGCACCCCATCACCAACGAACTATCATGGTCCAAACACACCAAGACAGTGAAGAGGGCACCCCATCACCAACGAACTATCATGGTCAAAAACACCAAGACAGTCAAAAGTGCACCACATCACCAACGAACTATCATGGTCCAAACACACCAAGACAGTGAAGAGGGCACCACATCACCAACGAACTATCATGGTCCAAACACACCAAGACAGTGAAGAGGGCACCACATCACCAACGAACTATCATGGTCCAAACACACCAAGACAGTGAAGAGGGCACCACATCACCAACAAACTATCATGGTTCAAAAACACCAAGGCAGTGAAGAGGGCACCACATCACCAACGAACTATCATGGTCCAAACACACCAAGACAGTGAAGAGGGCACCACATCACCAACAAACTATCATGGTCCAAACACACCAAGACAGTGAAGAGGGGACCACATAACCAACGAACTATCATGGTCCAAACACACCAAGACAGTGAAGAGGGCACCACATCACCAACGAACTATCATGGTCCAAACACACCAAGACACTGAAGAGGGCACCACATCACCAACGAACTATCATGGTCCAAAAACACCAAGACAGTGAAGAGGGCACCCCATCACCAACGAACTATTATGGTCCAAACACACCAAGACAGTGAAGAGGGCACCCCATCACCAACAAACTATCATGGTCCAAACACACCAAGACAGTGAAGAGGGCACCCCATCAGCAACAAACTATCATGGTGCAAACACACCAAGACAGTGAATAGGGCACCACATCACCAACGAACTATCATGGTTCAAACACACCAAGACAGTGAAGAGGGCACCCCATCACCAACGAAGTATCATGGTGCAAACACACCAAAGACAGTGAAGAGGGCACCACATCACCAACAAAGTATCATGGTCCAAACACACCAAGACAGTGAAGAGGGCACCACATCACCAACGAACTATCATGGTCCAAACACACCAAGACAGTGAAGAGGGCACCACATCACCAACAAACTATCATGGTTCAAAAACACCAAGACAGTGAATAGGGCACCACATCACCAACGAACTATCATGGTTCAAACACACCAAGACAGTGAAGAGGGCACCCCATCACCAACGAAGTATCATGGTGCAAACACACCAAGACAGTGAATAGGGCACCACATCACCAACGAACTATCATGGTTCAAAAACACCAAGACAGTGAAGAGGGCACCACATCACCAACGAACTATCATGTACCAAACACACCAAGACAATGAAGAGGGCACCACATCACCAACGAACTCTCATGGTCCAAACACACCAAGACAGTGAAGAGGGCACCCCATCACCAACAAACTATCATGGTCCAAACACACCAAGACAGTGAAGAGGGCACCCCATCACCAACGAACTATCATGGTGCAAACACACCAAGACAGTGAATAGGGCACCACATCACCAACGAACTATCATGGTTCAAACACACCAAGACAGTGAAGAGGGCACCCCATCACCAACGAAGTATCATGGTGCAAACACACCAAGACAGTGAATAGGGCACCACATCACCAACGAACTATCATGGTTCAAAAACACCAAGACAGTGAAGAGGGCACCACATCACCAACGAACTATCATGGTTCAAACACACCAAGACCGTGAAGAGGGCACCACAACACCAACGACCTATCATGTACCAAACACACCAAGACAATGAAGAGGGCACCACATCACCAACGAACTATCATGGTCCAAACACACCAAGACAGTGAAGAGGGCACCCCATCACCAACAAACTATCATGGTCCAACCACACCAAGACAGTGAAGAGGGCACCACATCACCAACGAACTATCATGGTCCAAACACACCAAGACCGTGAAGAGGGCACCCCATCACCAACAAACAATCATGGTCCAAACACACCAAGACAGTGAAGAGGGCACCCCATCACCAACGAACTATCATGGTGCAAACACACCAAGACAGTGAAGAGGGCACCACATCACCAACGAACTATCATGGTTCAAACACACCAAGACCGTGAAGAGGGCACCACAACACCAACGAACTATAATGGACCAAACACACCAAGACAATGAAGAGGGCACCACATCACCAACGAACTATCATGGTCCAAACACACCAAGACAGTGAAGAGGGCACCCCATCACCAACGAACTATCATGGTCCAAACACACCAAGACAGTGAAGAGGGCACCCCATCACCAACGAACTATCATGGTCAAAAACACCAAGACAGTCAAAAGTGCACCACATCACCAACGTACTATCATGGTCCAAACACACCAAGACAGTGAAGAGGGCACCACATCACCAACAAACTATCATGGTTCAAAAACACCAAGGCAGTGAAGAGGGCACCACATCACCAACGAACTATCATGGTCCAAACACACCAAGACAGTGAAGAGGGCACCACATCACCAACGAACTATCATGGTCCAAACACACCAAGACAGTGAAGAGGGCACCACATCACCAACGAACTATCATGGTCCAAACACACCAAGGCAGTGAAGAGGGCACCCCATCACCAACAAACTATTATGGTCCAAACACACCAAGACAGTGAAGAGGGCACCCCATCACCAACAAACTATCATGGTCCAAACACACCACGACAGTGAAGAGGGCACCCCATCAGCAACAAACTATCATGGTGCAAACACACCAAGACAGTGAATAGGGCACCACATCACCAACGAACTATCATGGTTCAAACACACCAAGACAGTGAAGAGGGCACCCCATCACCAACGAAGTATCATGGTGCAAACACACCAAGACAGTGAAGAGGGCACCACATCACCAACAAAGTATCATGGTCCAAACACACCAAGACAGTGAAGAGGGCACCACATCACCAACGAACTATCATGGTCCAAACACACCAAGACAGTGAAGAGGGCACCACATCACCAACAAACTATCATGGTTCAAAAACACCAAGACAGTGAATAGGGCACCACATCACCAACGAACTATCATGGTTCAAACACACCAAGACAGTGAAGAGGGCACCCCATCACCAACGAAGTATCATGGTGCAAACACACCAAGACAGTGAATAGGGCACCACATCACCAACGAACTATCATGGTTCAAAAACACCAAGACAGTGAAGAGGGCACCACATCACCAACGAACTATCATGTACCAAACACACCAAGACAATGAAGAGGGCACCACATCACCAACGAACTATCATGGTCCAAACACACCAAGACAGTGAAGAGGGCACCCCATCACCAACAAACTATCATGGTCCAAACACACCAAGACAGTGAAGAGGGCACCCCATCACCAACGAACTATCATGGTGCAAACACACCAAGACAGTGAATAGGGCACCACATCACCAACGAACTATCATGGTTCAAACACACCAAGACAGTGAAGAGGGCACCCCATCACCAACGAAGTATCATGGTGCAAACACACCAAGACAGTGAATAGGGCACCACATCACCAACGAACTATCATGGTTCAAAAACACCAAGACAGTGAAGAGGGCACCACATCACCAACGAACTATCATGGATCAAACACACCAAGACCGTGAAGAGGGCACCACAACACCAACGACCTATCATGTACCAAACACACCAAGACAATGAAGAGGGCACCACATCACCAACGAACTATCATGGTCCAAACACACCAAGACAGTGAAGAGGGCACCCCATCACCAACAAACTATCATGGTCCAACCACACCAAGACAGTGAAGAGGGCACCCCATCACCAACGAACTATCATGGTGCAAACACACCAAGACAGTGAATAGGGCACCACATCACCAACAAACTATCATGGTTCAAACACATCAAGACAGTGAAGAGGGCACCCCATCACCAACGAAGTATCATGGTACAAACACACCAAGACAGTGAATAGGGCACCACATCACCAACGAACTATCATGGTTCAAAAACACCAAGACAGTGAAGAGGGCACCACATCACCAACGAACTATCATGGTTCAAACACACCAAGACAGTGAAGAGGGCACCACATCACCAACGAACTATCATGGTTCAAACACACCAAGACCGTGAAGAGGGCACCACAACACCAACGAACTATAATGGACCAAACACACCAAGACAATGAAGAGGGCACCACATCACCAACGAACTATCATGGTCCAAACACACCAAGACAGTGAAGAGGGCACCCCATCACCAACGAACTATCATGGTCCAAACACACCAAGACAGTGAAGAGGGCACCCCATCACCAACGAACTATCATGGTCAAAAACACCAAGACAGTCAAAAGTGCACCACATCACCAACGAACTATCATGGTCCAAACACACCAAGACAGTGAAGAGGGCACCACATCACCAACGAACTATCATGGTCCAAACACACCAAGACAGTGAAGAGGGCACCACATCACCAACGAACTATCATGGTCCAAACACACCAAGACAGTGAAGAGGGCACCACATCACCAACAAACTATCATGGTTCAAAAACACCAAGGCAGTGAAGAGGGCACCACATCACCAACGAACTATCATGGTCCAAACACACCAAGACAGTGAAGAGGGCACCACATCACCAACAAACTATCATGGTCCAAACACACCAAGACAGTGAAGAGGGGACCACATCACCAACGAACTATCATGGTCCAAACACACCAAGACAGTGAAGAGGGCACCACATCACCAACGAACTATCATGGTCCAAACACACCAAGACACTGAAGAGGGCACCACATCACCAACGAACTATCATGGTCCAAAACACCAAGACAGTGAAGAGGGCACCCCATCACCAACGAACTATCATGGTCCAAACACACCAAGACAGTGAAGAGGGCACCCCATCACCAACAAACTATCATGGTCCAAACACACCAAGACAGTGAAGAGGGCACCCCATCAGCAACAAACTATCATGGTGCAAACACACCAAGACAGTGAATAGGGCACCACATCACCAACGAACTATCATGGTTCAAACACACCAAGACAGTGAAGAGGGCACCCCATCACCAACGAAGTATCATGGTGCAAACACACCAAGACAGTGAAGAGGGCACCACATCACCAACAAAGTATCATGGTCCAAACACACCAAGACAGTGAAGAGGGCACCACATCACCAACGAACTATCATGGTCCAAACACACCAAGACAGTGAAGAGGGCACCACATCACCAACAAACTATCATGGTTCAAAAACACCAAGACAGTGAATAGGGCACCACATCACCAACGAACTATCATGGTTCAAACACACCAAGACAGTGAAGAGGGCACCCCATCACCAACGAACTATCATGGTGCAAACACACCAAGACAGTGAATAGGGCACCACATCACCAACGAACTATCATGGTTCAAAAACACCAAGACAGTGAAGAGGGCACCACATCACCAACGAACTATCATGTACCAAACACACCAAGACAATGAAGAGGGCACCACATCACCAACGAACTCTCATGGTCCAAACACACCAAGACAGTGAAGAGGGCACCCCATCACCAACAAACTATCATGGTCCAAACACACCAAGACAGTGAAGAGGGCACCCCATCACCAACGAACTATCATGGTGCAAACACACCAAGACAGTGAATAGGGCACCACATCACCAACGAACTATCATGGTTCAAACACACCAAGACAGTGAAGAGGGCACCCCATCACCAACGAAGTATCATGGTGCAAACACACCAAGACAGTGAATAGGGCACCACATCACCAACGAACTATCATGGTTCAAAAACACCAAGACAGTGAAGAGGGCACCACATCACCAACGAACTATCATGGTTCAAACACACCAAGACCGTGAAGAGGGCACCACAACACCAACGACCTATCATGTACCAAACACACCAAGACAATGAAGAGGGCACCACATCACCAACGAACTATCATGGTCCAAACACACCAAGACAGTGAAGAGGGCACCCCATCACCAACAAACTATCATGGTCCAACCACACCAAGACAGTGAAGAGGGCACCACATCACCAACGAACTATCATGGTCCAAACACACCAAGACCGTGAAGAGGGCACCCCATCACCAACAAACAATCATGGTCCAAACACACCAAGACAGTGAAGAGGGCACCCCATCACCAACGAACTATCATGGTGCAAACACACCAAGACAGTGAAGAGGGCACCACATCACCAACGAACTATCATGGTTCAAACACACCAAGACCGTGAAGAGGGCACCACAACACCAACGAACTATAATGGACCAAACACACCAAGACAATGAAGAGGGCACCACATCACCAACGAACTATCATGGTCCAAACACACCAAGACAGTGAAGAGGGCACCCCATCACCAACGAACTATCATGGTCAAAAACACCAAGACAGTCAAAAGTGCACCACATCACCAACGTACTATCATGGTCCAAACACACCAAGACAGTGAAGAGGGCACCACATCACCAACAAACTATCATGGTTCAAAAACACCAAGGCAGTGAAGAGGGCACCACATCACCAACGAACTATCATGGTCCAAACACACCAAGACAGTGAAGAGGGCACCACATCACCAACGAACTATCATGGTCCAAACACACCAAGACAGTGAAGAGGGCACCACATCACCAACGAACTATCATGGTCCAAACACACCAAGGCAGTGAAGAGGGCACCCCATCACCAACGAACTATTATGGTCCAAACACACCAAGACAGTGAAGAGGGCACCCCATCACCAACAAACTATCATGGTCCAAACACACCAAGACAGTGAAGAGGGCACCCCATCAGCAACAAACTATCATGGTGCAAACACACCAAGACAGTGAATAGGGCACCACATCACCAACGAACTATCATGGTTCAAACACACCAAGACAGTGAAGAGGGCACCCCATCACCAACGAAGTATCATGGTGCAAACACACCAAGACAGTGAAGAGGGCACCACATCACCAACAAAGTATCATGGTCCAAACACACCAAGACAGTGAAGAGGGCACCACATCACCAACGAACTATCATGGTCCAAACACACCAAGACAGTGAAGAGGGCACCACATCACCAACAAACTATCATGGTTCAAAAACACCAAGACAGTGAATAGGGCACCACATCACCAACGAACTATCATGGTTCAAACACACCAAGACAGTGAAGAGGGCACCCCATCACCAACGAAGTATCATGGTGCAAACACACCAAGACAGTGAATAGGGCACCACATCACCAACGAACTATCATGGTTCAAAAACACCAAGACAGTGAAGAGGGCACCACATCACCAACGAACTATCATGTACCAAACACACCAAGACAATGAAGAGGGCACCACATCACCAACGAACTATCATGGTCCAAACACACCAAGACAGTGAAGAGGGCACCCCATCACCAACAAACTATCATGGTCCAAACACACCAAGACAGTGAAGAGGGCACCCCATCACCAACGAACTATCATGGTGCAAACACACCAAGACAGTGAATAGGGCACCACATCACCAACGAACTATCATGGTTCAAACACACCAAGACAGTGAAGAGGGCACCCCATCACCAACGAAGTATCATGGTGCAAACACACCAAGACAGTGAATAGGGCACCACATCACCAACGAACTATCATGGTTCAAAAACACCAAGACAGTGAAGAGGGCACCACATCACCAACGAACTATCATGGTTCAAACACACCAAGACCGTGAAGAGGGCACCACAACACCAACGACCTATCATGTACCAAACACACCAAGACAATGAAGAGGGCACCACATCACCAACGAACTATCATGGTCCAAACACACCAAGACAGTGAAGAGGGCACCCCATCACCAACAAACTATCATGGTCCAACCACACCAAGACAGTGAAGAGGGCACCCCATCACCAACGAACTATCATGGTGCAAACACACCAAGACAGTGAATAGGGCACCACATCACCAACAAACTATCATGGTTCAAACACATCAAGACAGTGAAGAGGGCACCCCATCACCAACGAAGTATCATGGTACAAACACACCAAGACAGTGAATAGGGCACCACATCACCAACGAACTATCATGGTTCAAAAACACCAAGACAGTGAAGAGGGCACCACATCACCAACGAACTATCATGGTTCAAACACACCAAGACCGTGAAGAGGGCACCACAACACCAACGAACTATAATGGACCAAACACACCAAGACAATGAAGAGGGCACCACATCACCAACAAACTATCATGGTCCAAACACACCAAGACCGTGAAGAGGGCACCCCATCACCAACAAACAATCATGGTCCAAACACACCAAGACAGTGAAGAGGGCACCACATCACCAACGAACTATCATGGTGCAAACACACCAAGACAGTGAAGAGGGCACCACATCACCAACGAACTATCATGGTTCAAACACACCAAGACCGTAAAGAGGGCACCACAACACCAACGAACTATAATGGACCAAACACACCAAGACAATGAAGAGGGCACCACATCACCAACGAACTATCATGGTCCAAACACACCAAGACAGTGAAGAGGGCACCCCATCACCAACGAACTATCATGGTCCAAACACACCAAGACAGTGAAGAGGGCACCCCATCACCAACGAACTATCATGGTCAAAAACACCAAGACAGTCAAAAGTGCACCACATCACCAACGTACTATCATGGTCCAAACACACCAAGACAGTGAAGAGGGCACCACATCACCAACAAACTATCATGGTTCAAAAACACCAAGGCAGTGAAGAGGGCACCACATCACCAACGAACTATCATGGTCCAAACACACCAAGACAGTGAAGAGGGCACCACATCACCAACGAACTATCATGGTCCAAACACACCAAGACAGTGAAGAGGGCACCACATCACCAACGAACTATCATGGTCCAAACACACCAAGAAAGTGAAGAGGGCACCATATCACCAACAAACTATCATGGTTCAAAAACACCAAGGCAGTGAAGAGGGCACCACATCACCAACGATCTATCATGGTCCAAACACACCAAGGCAGTGAAGAGGGCACCACATCACCAACAAACTATCATGGTTCAAACACACCAAGACAGTGAAGAGGGGACCACATCACCAACGAACTATCATGGTCCAAACACACCAAGACAGTGAAGAGGGCACCACATCACCAACGAACTATCATGGTCCAAACACACCAAGACACTGAAGAGGGCACCACATCACCAACGAACTATCATGGTCCAAAAACACCAAGACAGTGAAGAGGGCACCCCATCACCAACGAACTATTATGGTCCAAACACACCAAGACAGTGAATAGGGCACCACATCACCAACGAACTATCATGGTCCAAACACACCAAGACAGTGAAGAGGGCACCACATCACCAACGAACTATCATGGTCCAAACACACCAAGACAGTGAAGAGGGCACGACAACATCTATTCCATCTCAAGAGACTGAAAAGATTTGGCATGGGTCCCCAGATCCTCAAGATGGCCTCGACTTACCTGCACCTCCACACATTGACTCGGTACCGGTACCCTCTGTATATAGCCTCATTACTGTTGTCATTTTCTTGTGTTATTTTTTGATTACATTTTTTTTACTTTAGTTTATTTAGTTAATATTTTCTTAACTCTATTTTCTTAAAACTACATTGTTGGTTAAGGGCTTGTAAGTAAGCATTTCACTGTAAAGTCTACACCTGTTGTATTGGGCGCATGTGATTTTATTTGTCTGGATATAGCGAGGTTGAGTGGAGGAGAGAGCACACAAATAACATGTGTCATTTTGCAGTCTACAAGGGAAATCACTGAGGTAATGTGTATATGTGTGTTCCTCTGTGTGTGTGTGTGTGTGTGTGTGTGTGTGTGTGTGTGTGTGTGTGTGTGTGTGTGTGTGTGTGTGTGTGTGTGTGTGTGTGTGTGTGTGTGTGTGTGTGTGTGTGTGTGTGTGTGTGTGTGTGTGTGTGTGTCTGTCTGTGTGTGTGTGCTTGCGTGTGTGCGTGCATGCGTGTGTGTGTGTGTGTATACCATAACCGTGCACTTGTGTGTTTTCATGCATATATTTGTGTGTGTAACTGTAGGCTTGTATGTGTGCATGCATGTATACAGTATGCGTGTCAATTTGTGCATACTGTAACTACAACAAAAACACACTATGATATTCCAACCGTTCCTCCATTCCATTCCACAACCATAAAACCTTGGGAACTGGAGGATGGACAGGCTCTAGTAATTCCTGAGAGGTGACTGAATGTTTCAGTCTTTTGTCATGATGTTATCTGATGCAGGGGGACCATGCCTATACATGTGTGGACTGGTAGATAGGGTTGCTGTTAGGGTGATGCATTTATTCCTACTGTCTCTATTTAGCCTCACACTCCCCTGACATGTGATCTGGGTGGTAGCTTTTCATTCGATAAGCATCACGCTGATGTCATCGGGGAGATAATTTCATTTTAGCATTGTTTACTTTATGTTCCTTCCCATGGTAGATTGCGGTTTGAGAACTATATCATCATCCAGGATAATGATCCTATCAGTTATTTTTCTGTTTGAACTTTGTGTGTGTGTGTGCGTGAGTGCGTGCGTGCGTGGGTGTGTGTGTGTGTGCACTCCCCGTATATATGTATGCATATGTGTCAGAAGGACAGGAAGTACCACACGGCACTGGCAATGAGTGGTGCTGATTTTATGCTGGATGTAGTATGTGTCTGGTTGTGTGTGGTGTGCCTGTGTGCGTATGCATGTTTGTGTCTGTGCGGGTGTGTGTGTGTGTTAGACAGCTGGCTGATCTCTGCTGTTTCTCATCACTTCCTCATAAAGCTGTGACATGATTGATTATGTCTCCTGAACTTGAGCTTGTTTGTGTGTGGTATGATGTTATGATGTGGGAGTCTTTCTCAGTTCGTCCTGACTATCAGCTGTATTTAATAAGACACCGGAACAAAACTGTTCTTTAGATTCTATAAATACTTTGCTTATTCCTCCCATTTTCCTCTCATCTGTCATTTTTCCTGGCAGGTCCCCCCTGCCAGGAAAATGTAACGTTTGAGAAACATGGATGAACGTATAATTCTGGTACGAGACGGAGAGAGCTGGTAGCTGTTTTCATCTTCAGAATTTGCCCCATTTATATTTTTTCTTGCCTTCTTTCTCAGTCCATGTCCAGCGTCTCCCTCCTCTATTCATCCCGCTATTCTCCTGTAATCTCTCTCCTTTTCCCTCTCTCAGGTCCCTGTTTTTCCTTCCTTCTCACTGGCAGCATCTTTCTCTAACTTCCCGGGTTGAACTTTCCATCTTGCGGCTGAAAGAAGCCAGGTCCTACTGTCATCCCCACCAATCACCATCCACAGCCACAGATACACAGATGCACTCATAGTCACACAAAATGCAGACTTCTTTTCAGCCCTTCACACACACACACACACACACACACACACACACACACACACACACACACACACACACACACACACACACACACACACACACACACACACACACACACACACACACACACACACACACACACACACACACACACACACACACACAGTGTTAGGGTTGGTCGGTGGTGATGACATGAAGTTAGGGTTAGGGTTAGGGTTAGAGTTAGGGTTAGGGTTAGGGTTAGGGTTAGGATTAGGGTTAGGGTTAGGGTTATGGTTAGGGTTAGGGTTAGGGTTAGGGTTGAGCGGTGGTGAAGACATGAATTTAGGGTTAGGGTTACGGTTAGGGTTAGGGTTGAGTGGGGTGATGACATGAAGCTAGGGTTAGAATTAGGGTTGAGCGGTGGTGATGACATGAAGCTAGTGTTAGGGTTAGGGCTAGGTTTGAGCGGGGGTGATTACTAGAGGTCAACCGATTAATCGGAATGGGCGATTAATTAGGGCCGATTTCAAGTTTTCAAAACAATCGTAAATCGTTATTTTTTATTTTTTTAATACCTTTATTTAACCAGGCAAGTCAGTTAATTAAGAACACATTCTTATTTTCAATGACGGCCTAGGAACGTTTGGTTAACTGCCTCGTTCAGGGTCAGAACGACAGATTTTCACATTGTCAGCTCGGAGGATTCAATCTTGCAACCTTACAGTTAACTATTCCAACGCAATAACAACCTGCCTCTCTCTCGTTGCACTCCACAAGGAGACTGCCTGTTATGCAAATGCAGTAAGCCAAGGTAAGTTGCTAGCTAGCATTAAACTTATCTTATTAAAAACAATCAATCATAATCACTAGTTAACTACACATGGTTGACGATAAATCAAATCAAATTTTATTTGTCACATACACATGGTTAGCAGATGTTAATGCGAGTGTAGCGAAATGCTTGTGCTTCTAGTTCCGACAATGCAGTGATAACCAACAAGTAATCTAACTAACAATTCTAAAACTACTGTCTTATACACAGTGTAAGGGGATAAAGAATATGTACATAAGGATATATGAATGAGTGATGGTACAGAGCAGCATACAGTAGATGGTATCGAGTACAGTATATACATATGAGATGAGTATGTAGACAAAGTAAACAAAGTGGCATAGTTAAAGTGGCTAGTGATACATGTATTACATAAGGATGCAGTCGATGATGTAGAGTACAGTATATACGTATGCATATGAGATGAATAATGTAGGGTAAGTAACATTATATAAGGTAGCATTGTTTAAAGTGGCTAGTGATATATTTACATCATTTCCATCAATTCCCATTATTAAAGTGGCTGGAGTTGGGTCAGTGTCAATGACAGTGTGTTGGCAGCAGCCACTCAATGTTAGTGGTGGCTGTTTAACAGTCTGATGGCCTTGAGATAGAAGCTGTTTTTCAGTCTCTCGGTCCCAGCTTTGATGCACCTGTACTGACCTCGCCTTCTGGATGATAGCGGGGTGAACAGGCAGTGGTTCGGGTGGTTGATGTCCTTGATGATCTTTATGGCCTTCCTGTAACATCGGGTGGTGTAGGTGTCCTGGAGGGCAGGTAGTTTGCCCCGGTGATGCGTTGTGCAGACCTCACTACCCTCTGGAGAGCCTTACGGTTGAGGGCGGAGCAGTTGCCGTACCAGGCGGTGATACAGCCTGCCAGGATGCTCTCAATTGTGCATCTGTAGAAGTTTGTGAGTGCTTTTGGTGACAAGCCGAATTTCTTCAGCCTCCTGAGGTTGAAGAGGCGCTGCTGCGCCTTCTTCACGACGCTGTCAGTGTGAGTGGACCAATTCAGTTTGTCTGTGATGTGTATGCCGAGGAACTTAAAACTTGCTACCCTCTCCACTACTGTTCCATCGATGTGGATAGGGGGGTGTTCCCTCTGCTGTTTCCTGAAGTCCACAATCATCTCCTTAGTTTTGTTGACGTTGAGTGTGAGGTTATTTTCCTGACACCACACTCCGAGGGCCCTCACCTCCTCCCTGTAGGCCGTCTCGTCGTTGTTGGTAATCAAGCCTACCACTGTTGTGTCGTCCGCAAACTTGATGATTGAGTTGGAGGCGTGCGTGGCCACGCAGTCGTGGGTGAACAGGGAGTACAGGAGAGGGCTCAGAACGCACCCTTGTGGGGCCCCCGTGTTGAGGATCAGCGGGGAGGAGATGTTGTTGCCTACCCTCACCACCTGGGGGCGGCCCGTCAGGAAGTCCAGTACCCAGTTGCACAGGGCGGGGTCGAGACCCAGGGTCTCGAGCTTGATGACGAGCTTGGAGGGTACTATGGTGTTGAATGCCGAGCTGTAGTCGATGAACAGCATTCTCACATAGGTATTCCTCTTGTCCAGGTGGGTTAGGGCAGTGTGCAGTGTGGTTGAGATTGCATCGTCTGTGGACCTATTTGGGCGGTAAGCAAATTGGAGTGGGTCTAGGGTGTCAGGTAGGGTGGAGGTGATATGGTCCTTGACTAGTCTCTCAAAGCACTTCATGATGACGGAAGTGAGTGCTACGGGCGGTAGTCGTTTAGCTCAGTTACCTTAGCTTTCTTGGGAACAGGAACAATGGTGGCCCTCTTGAAGCATGTGGGAACAGCAGACTGGTATAGGGATTGATTGAATATGTCCGTAAACACACCGGCCAGCTGATCTGCGCATGCTCTGAGGGCGCGGCTGGGGATGCCGTCTGGGCCTGCAGCCTTGCGAGGGTTAACACGTTTAAATGTCTTACTCACCTCGGCTGCAGTGAAGGAGAGACCGCATGTTTTCGTTGCAGGCCGTGTCAGTGGCACTGTATTGTCCTCAAAGCGGGCAAAAAAGTTATTTAGTCTGCCTGGGAGCAAGACATCCTGGTCCGTGACTGGGCTGGGTTTCTTCTTGTTAGTCCGTGATTGACTGTAGACCCTGCCACATGCCTCTTGTGTCTGAGCCGTTGAATTGAGATTCTACTTTGTCTCTGTACTGACGCTTAGCTTGTTTAATAGCCTTGCGGAGGGAATAGCTGCACTGTTTGTATTCGGTCATGTTGCCAGACACCTTGCCCTGATTAAAAGCAGTGGTTCGCGCTTTCAGTTTCACGCGAATGCTGCCATCAATCCACGGTTTCTGGTTAGGGAATGTTTTTATCGTTGCTATGGGAACGACATCTTCAACGCACGTTCTAATGAACTCGCACACCGAATCAGCGTATTCGTCAATATTTTTATCTGACGCAATACGAAACATGTCCCAGTCCACGTGATGGAAGCAGTCTTGGAGTGTGGAGTCAGCTTGGTCCGACCAGCGTTGGACAGACCTCAGCGTGGGAGCCTCTTGTTTAAGTTTCTGCCTGTAGGCAGGGATCAACAAAATGGAGTCGTGGTCAGCTTTTCCGAAAGGGGGGCGGGGCAGGGCCTTATATGCGTCGCGGAAGTTAGAGTAACAATGATCCAAGGTTTTACCACCCCTGGTTGCGCAATCGATATGCTGATAAAATTTAGGGGTCTTGTTTTCAGATTGTTTTCAGATTAGCTTTGTTAAAATCCCCAGCTACAATGAATGCAGCCTCCGGATAAATGGTTTCCAGTTTGCAAAGAGTTAAATAAAGTTCGTTCAGAGCCATCGATGTGTCTGCTTGGGGGGATATATACGGCTGTGATTATAATCGAAGAGAATTCTCTTGGAAGATAATGCGGTCTACATTTGATTGTGAGGAATTCTAAATCAGGTGAACAGAAGGATTTGAGTTCCTGTATGTTTCCTTCATCACACCATGTCTCGTTAGTCATGAGGCATACGCCCCCGCCACTCTTCTTACCAGAAAGATGTTTGTTTCTATCGGCGCGATGCGTGGAGAAACCCGTTGGCTGCACCGCATCGGATAGCGTCTTCCCAGTAAGCCATGTTTCCGTGAAGCAGAGAACGTTGCAGTCTCTGATGTCCCTCTGGAATGCTACCCTTGCTCGGATTTCATCAACCTTGTTGTCAAGAGACTGGACATTGGCAAGAAGAATGCTGGGGAGTGGTGTGCGATGTGCCCTTGTCCGGAGTCTGACCAGAAGACCGCTACGTTTCCCTCTTTTTCGGAGTCGTTTTCTTGGGTCGCTGCATGCGATCCATTCCGTTGTCCTGTTTGTAAGGCAGAACACAGGATCCGCGTCGCGGAAAACATATTCTTGGTCGTACTGATGGTGAGTTGACGCTGATCTTATATTCAGTAGTTCTTCTCGACTGTATGTAATGAAACCTAAGATGACCTGGGGTACTAATGTAAGAAATAACACGTAAAAAAACAAAAAACTGCATAGTTTCCTAGGAACGCGAAGCGAGGCGGCCATCTCTGTCGGCGCCGGAAGTTAGGTATATTATCTAGCGTGTTCTGCGTTGCATATAATCTGACTGAGCATACAAGCATACAAGTATCTAAGTATCTGACTGAGCGAAGGGGAGGCAGAAGCAGGCGCATAAACATGAATTCAAACAGCACTTTTGTGCGTTTTTCCAGCAGCTCTTCATTGTGCATCAAGCATTGGGCTGTTTATGACTTCAAGCCTATCAACTCCCGAGATGAGGCTGGTGTAACCAAATCAAATCAAATCAAATTTATTTATATAGCCCTTCGTACATCAGCTGATATCTCAAAGTGCTGTACAGAAACCCAGCCTAAAACCCCAAACAGCAAGCAATGCAGGTGTAGAAGCACGGTGGCTTGGAAAAACTCCCTAGAAAGGCCAAAACCTAGGAAGAAACCTAGAGAGGAACCAGGCTATGTGGGGTGGCCAGTCCTCTTCTGGCTGTGCAGGGTGGAGATTATAACAGAACATGGCCAAGATGTTCAAATGTTCATAAATGACCAGCATGGTCGAATAATAATAAGGCAGAACAGTTGAAACTGGAGCAGCAGGACGGCCAGGTGGACTGGGGACAGCAAGGAGTCATCGTGTCAGGTAGTCCTGGGGCATGGTCCTAGGGCTCAGGTCCTCCGAGAGAGAGAAAGAAAGAGAGAAGGAGAGAATTAGAGAACGCACACTTAGATTCACACAGGACACCGAATAGGACAGGAGAAGTACTCCAGATATAACAAACTGACCCTAGCCCCCCGACACATAAACTACTGCAGCATAAATACTGCTAACCGATGTGAAATGGCTAGCTAGTTAGCATACAAATGGTACAGAGGGAAATAGTCCTATAATTCCAATAATAACTACAACCTAAAACGTCTTAACTGGGAATATTGAAGACTCCTGTTAAAAGGAACCACCAGCTTTCATATGTTCTCATGTTCTGAGCAAGGAACTGAAACGTTAGCTTTCTTACATAGCACATATTGCACTTTTACTTTCTTCTCCAACACTTTGTTTTTGCATTATTTAAACCAAATTGAACATGTTTCATTATTTACTTGAGGCTAAATTTAATTGTATTATATTAAGTTAAAATAAGTGTTCATTCAGTATTGTTGTAATTGTCATTATTACAACAAAAAAAAATTGTCAGATTAATCGGTGTCAGCTTTTTTTGGTCCTCCAATAATCGGTATCGGTATCGGCGTTGAAAAAATCATAATCGGTCGACCTCTAGTGATGACATGAAGCTAGGGTCTCACGGTTACAGATTTGAGGAGCTGATAGTGAATCAGTTGAGGGAGGAGAAAGTGTGCCTTTGTAATAGTGAGGGGACCAGGAAGTCTACCACTGGCTAAATGAAGTGACCTTGATTGCTCAGAGGAAGGATAATCAAGCGAACACAATACAATATGCATTACCATCACTACACTGTATCCTAAAGCACTAACTAATAATCCATTTAGGGCAGAATGATGAAGGGAGAAAAAACTGTGTTCCATACATTATGAATGGTAGAGTGATGGAGTGATAGAGACTCTCTCACTGAGGAAGCATCCAGCTCTCTGCACTGCCAAGCGCCTCAATTCACAGGCATAAAGCAACCCTTCAAAATCAAGACTGTCATCTCTCTCTTTCTCTCTTTCACACACCATTCAGAGAGGCAGTTAAATAGTCCAGACAGAAGCCCTTACACAAAAATGTACACATACATATGAGTGTTCAGATTCACACCGTATTCCCTCAGGAAGCATCAACAGACACTTCCTACAACATACTTTATATAAATACTCCTCAATTATTCCTCAAAGAGAAGGTCCCATCATTTCTCTTGAACATTTCTCCTCTCTCTGCCTCATCCAGGGATGCTGTGGCAGTATCTGTCCCCAGCATCTGTCCCCAGTACTAATTACATGATTTCTGCCTCATCCAGGGATGCTGTGGCAGTATCTGTCCCCAGTATCTGTCCCCAGCATCTGTCCCCAGTATCTGTCCCCAGCATCTGTCCCCAGCATCTGTTCCCAGTATCTGCCCCCAGCATCTGTCCCCAGCATCTGTCCCCAGTATCTGTCCCCAGTATCTGTCCCCAGCATCTGTCCCCAGTATCTGTCCCCAGTATCTGTCCCCAGCATCTGTCCCCAGTATCTGTCCCCAGTATCTGTCCCCAGCATCTGTCCCCAGTATCTGTCCCCAGCATCTGTCCCCAGCATCTGTCCCCAGTATCTGTCCCCAGTATCTGTCCCCAGCATCTGTCCCCAGTATCTGTCCCCAGCATCTGTCCCCAGTATCTGTCCCCAGTATCTGTCCCCAGCATCTGTCCCCAGTATCTGTCCCCAGTATCTGTCCCCAGTATCTGTCCCCAGCATCTGTCCCCAGTATCTGTCCCCAGTATCTGTCCCCAGCATCTGTCCCCAATATCTGTCCCCAGTATCTGTCCCCAGTCCTAATAAGATTCCCGTGTTGAGCACTGTTTCTATTAGTGCTTTTTCAGGTCTGTTCGGTTTCGGTTTGATTATTAAAAATTATAATTTTTTAATACATTAAATACAGTATGCATTATGTTGATTCCAAGTCTTCATCTCATCTCTATAAAGCTGCTGCCTATGCTGTCTGACAAACTCACTATTTTAGTAGTTCTAAGGCATGATTTTATGACTGCTGAATACTAACTATCAATCACTTAGATCATGTATTATCAGCTAGAGATACTTTGCGAAGCATCTTTTCTCTATCTGCAGCGATCGAGCATTCTTCAGTCTCTTCTTTCCCTCTCCTTGTCTGCCGCACACAGACCGGACAAGTAGGCACGCAATAGATTATGGTCATTGTAGTTAATTACCATGTTTTCTGCGATAAACTGTGTAGAATATTGGCCTACTCCTTACTACATCTGATTAATCTCTAGAGAAACTGTGTATTGAACTCACAGAAAAATCTGAACGAAATGGAATTCAAATAATTGACCTGACTTTGGTAAATGTGTTGTGAACTGAAAAATAACTGAACGCTTAGCACTAGTATCTTCTAATTTTCACTAAATCATCACATACTGACAATCTCACTAGAAGTGTATCATATCATGTCATATCATATCATAGGATAAAGTAGGAAAGGAAGAGAAAGAAAATACCTTTCAAATAGAAGACGAGTCTGCAGTCAATTTCTCCATCAAGTATAAAATAAATCTATTACAGAGGTCTCTCTCTCTCTATCTTTCTTAAATTTAAGGGCTTTATTGGCATGGGCAACATATGTTAATTAACATTGCCAAAGCAAGTGAAGTAGATAATAAACAAAAGTGAAATAAACAATAAAAACTGAACAGCAAACATAACACTCACAAAAGTTTCAAACTGATAGAGAAATTTCAAATGTCATATTATGTCTATGAACAGTGTTATAATGATGTGCAAATAGTTGAAGCACAAAAGGGAAAATAAATAACCATAAATATGGTGGCCTTTCTCAATAGCAAGGCTATGCTCACTGAGTCTGTACATAGTCAAAGCTTTCCTTGAGTTTGGGTCAGTCATAGTGGT